>NW_026930276.1:0-41525 GCF_032062105.1 Saccostrea cuccullata
TTGTGTCAAGTTATATTGAAATCAGACCAAAACAGTAGGAGGTGTAACATTTTGAAGAATTTTTCACAGACAGACGGACGACAGACACCTTACTATCGCATAAGCTTTACTTGTCTTCGACCAGTAGAGATTGAATGAAAGACCATCACGAAAGCTCAGTTGGTAAAGCACCTTATTTAACTGGAAGCGACGGCCGCTACAAACCACTCTTTCTTCGCAAAACACTCGGTGCTCTGGAGCGATTTTAGGTTATAACCTGGTGTCGCGACATGCACTGACATGATAAAGAACCCTTATTGCCCAATGCCCCGAGTTCCGAGCAAAGGTCCAAGTTGAAGTATTTCGCATGTAAACGATGACATCTCATATGATGAAATACCACCAATATTTTAAATGGTAAACAACAAAAGGTAAAAGATAGTGTTCGAGTATCATCTTTACTTTTTAACCACATATAAAAATGCTCAAATAAAATTGTCCAAACCCGAAGATATACAAGTCTTAAAACTTACAGCAAATAAATAATTGGTAAAATGAAAGCATTGTCCTAAAATGTTTAGATTTCTACTTAGATCTTAATTAGTTTTGTTTGTTTACGTGTGTATTCCTTTCATATTGAGACCTCAACACTTGCAGGTGGAGAGCTGCAGTCCGTAGATTTATACGATTGAGCAACTACAACACGGGAACTCAGTTTATAAGGACCGCTCGCTATGGGATTTAAACCAAAACGTAAGGAATTCCATACTTCGCGATTCTAATGCTAACGTTCTAACCACTGCTTCGCGGACGACAGATTCGGTTATCGGTGAGGACTTTTATTCGACTAAAATTAAGGTTCTGCTAGAGGGTGTAGACGGTTAAAATGTCAAAGCAAATAAACCAACCTCTCCACAGAAAACCCTAATTTTACGATAACTCCCTTAAATATAACCTAATTAACGATCATTAATACATGTATACCGGTCAATCATAAAAGGATTAAAAAAAAAAAAAAACAAGAGGCCCAGGGGCCACATCGCTCACCTGAGCAATTTGCTAGTAAAAAGCACATATCAGATCAGAACTGAAAGTTTACTGAGTTGGGGGGGGGGGGGGGGGCTTGAATTTTAACTCCCCAGGGGGTCATGGTTTGAACAAACTAGAATCTACACTACCTGAGGATGATTTCATATAAATATCACTAAGCATGGATTAGAAGTACTTGAAAAGAGGATTTTAAAAGGTTTCCCTATTTATTCCTATGTAAAACTTTGATCGGCCATTTTGGCCCCACCCTACCCCCGGGGGTCATGATTTTGACAAACTTGAATGTATACTACCTGAGGTTAATTTCACATGAGTTTCATCTTTCCTGTCTTAATGGTTCTTGAGAAGAAGATTTTTAAGATTTTTCCTATATATTCCTATGTAAAACTTTGATCTGCCATTTTGGCCCCACCCTACCCCCATGGGTTCATGAATTGAACAAATTTGAATCTGCACTACCTGAGGATGATTCCACATTACTTTCATCTTTTCTGGCCCAGTGGTTCTTGAGAAGAAGATTTTTAAAGATTTTTCCTAGTATATATATTCCTATGTAAAAATTTGATCGGCCATTTTGGCCCCACCCTACCCCCGGGGGTCATGAATTGAACAAACTTGAATCTACACTACCTGAGGATGTTTCCACATGAGTTTCATCTTTCCTGGCCCAGTGGTTCTTGAGAAGAAAATTTTTTAAAAATGCCATTAATTTTTCTCTAATTCATAATTATCTCCCCTTGAAAAAGGGCATGGCCCTTCATTTGAACAAACTTGAATCCCCTTTACCCAAGGATACTTTGTAGCAAGTTTGGTTGAAATTGGCCCAGTGGTTCTTGAGAAGAAGATGAAAACGTGAAAAGTTTACAACGACGACGACAACAACGACGACAACAGACAACAGACAAATTTTGATCGGAAAAGCTCACTTGAGCCTTTGGCTCAGGTGAGCTAAAAACATTAACTTTTGATTTGATTGACAGGCCACCTACATCATATTCCGAGATTGTATGTCCGAGGTTACTGTAAAACATTTCGAAGAAAAAAATTTACTCGAGCCCTTCTCTCTTTCAGTGACTGGGTAGAAGAATCTGTGGCATCTCAGAACGATAGCTTGTGCGAGTCCCTTATTCAAGATCTAGAGATTTTAGCAAAGTCAGGTAGCCTTTCAACGTCATGTTTTGGATAAGGCTATCTTTGACAAGACAGTAAATACCGGGGTAACGAGAGAGGGAGAGAGATTGCCATCATGATCAGTGACTAAAGTTTAAATATATATCTGTAACTTATATCACTATTTGAACAATGGCTAACGCGTGTCCGTTATACTACTTTGTGTTTTCAGTACAAAATTTCCCGCGTGGCGTAGTGGTCAGAGCGTCTGTTTTAGAATCGCAGTGTAAGGATCCTAACGTCGCGGATTGAAATCCCACTACGGGACGTGCTGGCCGATCCCTCGGATGAGAAGTGTAAGCCGGGGTCCCGTGTCGCAGTAGATGATGGCTAGCTCTAACAATGTAGCCCTCTCCTTTTTTTTTTCTCCAATACGTAATTCAATCACTTAAGGATCCCGTAATGGAGAGAAAATGCTGGATGCTTGCAAGAAAAAGATCAATTCGTCATTTCATTCGTTGTCAACATATCGCAATTGTCCTTCTTCTTCCACACACCTTTTTTGTTAAAAGTTATTACTCTTTCTTTTGATTTTAATTATGGATAACTTACTGTCAAAAGCATTTTTGTGTGGTAATTGGAATAAACGGTGTCGAATCTGTGTCCTAATGAATTATCATTTTGATTGACTGTATAGCCTTCCTTCGAGAGAGCTTGTGCTCATTTTGAGATGCAACTACTTGCCCATGGAGGGTTGCAAATTTAGACCTATTCTCGGTACATAACTGCAGCCATTTAGCAGTGAGGGATCTTACTCGGAGAATTACGTACACATGGATTCTAGGTTATACGGTCTCATCTCAATGCCGCACAGTGGACTCAAGCCTTGGAAATAATATACTCCTAACGTTGAAACTCTACAAAAAATCCAGGATAAGAATTATTGTAAATGAGTGATATCATGCAAGAACAGTGCAGAAATTATTGACATTTCAGCTAGGGCTGGGACGATATATCGAGATATCTGTGAGGACAATACGCATATCGATACATTTGAAGAAATATCGAAATATCGCCCAAAAAAATCTGACTTCTGTTTTTCTTTGTTTATTTAACATTTGGGGTTTAATATATAAAGTAAATAACATAAATATAACAATAGATATAAAATAAATAATAATTAACACCACTTGAGTAAAATATTTCTGTTTTACAACATATAAACAACTAATTTGAATAATTTATTCTTATTTGCAAAGAAATAATTTGTTTATTTCAATGCAAAAACAGATTTTATAAGCAATTAAACATATCGTGATACATATCGTATCGTGGCTCAAATATCGTGATACGTATAGATATAGAAAAAGTTTTATCGTCCCAGCCCTAATTTCAGCAAATGACGTGGACACTTTTTTATGTATAGATAGTACCCTCATCCAATTGTAGGATTCTGTTCAGCAGAACAGTGCTGTATGTCAGCATTAGCTTGTGTTTTCATTTTTGGGAGGGTGACAACAATTCATCTGTCGTGCAGACATTCAATGTCATAAAACGGAGCCACATGATGTTTATTTGACAATGGGACTTCCCTGTCCAGTGTGCAAAGGAGCAATTCATATACTGTACACAGGGAACTTTTCGCCCCCGTTTTATTTTCGCCCATTTCGCCCTCTTCTTTTTGGGCGAATTTAAAACGGGCGAATTTAAAGAAGGTGTTGCAGAAACTCGCGATTATTCCCTATACATCGAGAAGGACATTTAAATACCCTCGTTATGTCTAAATATAGATACAGCTACGTAGAGGACTATGTTTACGGCAGGTATTTCCTGCTTGATACAGCAACACGCTTTCGTCATTTTGCACGAAAAAGGTTGGAACAACAAAAATCACAATGGCTAAAGCAGTAGTTTGAAAGATATACTGTAGGCATCGTGCGAAAATATTTTTCGTGAAATAAAACTACCTCCCATAATCACACTGTTGGTGCTACATCCAAGACATTTCATTTGTTTCAAATCAAATCTTGGCTACTAACTAAGAAACCAGAATTATTCAAAACTGCAATAATGCAGTATGTAAAAAATGAAAGAAAAAGTGAGCAAGCTCACATACCCCACGCTCCCCCAAAACTCAAAGTGCTGAAAATCCCGGGGGAAAAAAATGAAAGAATCGGAATTTCCCGGTAATATGCACATCTACAAATTGTGTCCTAAATATATGCAAAGTGTGATGAAATTTTGTGCAGCGGTTTATGAGGAGTTGCGCTGACAAACTGTTAATCACTATATTCAAGATATCCCCAAAAATCTAATTTGAAAAGTGCCGAAATTCCCAGAAAAATAAAGGAATCGGAATTTCCTGGTAATATGCACATCGACACACTGTGTCCTAAATATCTCCAAAGTTTGACGAAAATCTGTGCAGCGGTTTATGAGGAGTTGCGCTGACAAAATGTTCATCTCTATATTCAAGGTATGGCCAAAACTCTAAGTTGAAAAGTGTGGAAATTCTAAGAAAAATAAAGGAATCGGAATTTCCTGGGTCCGCCGTCATAAAACATACTTAAGTTTGAGAATGCTCTCAAGTCTGAGTATTTTCTCAAATCCAAAATTTTCAGACTCAGCGGCCGTCATAAAAAAGTTGAGAAAGATAAAATTTCCTTAAACTCTTTTATTCTCAAATTCTCAGCTGAGTAATTCTCAATAGTTGAGTTGAGAATATTTTTGAGAATTCTCAAAGTTTTATGACGGCGGACCCTGGTAATATGCACATCTACACATTGTGTCCTAAATACCTGCAAAGTTTGACGAAATTCTGTGCAGCGGTTTATGAGGAGTTGCGCTGACAAAATGTTCATCTCAATATTCAAGGTATGGCCAAATGCCTAAGTAAAAAAGTGCAGAAATTCCCGGGAAAAATAATGGAATCGGAATTTCCTGGTAATATGCATATCTACACACTGTGTCCTAAATACCTGCAAAGTTTGACGAAATTCTGTGCAGCGGTTTATGAGGAGTTGCGCTGAAAAACTGTTTATCTCTATATTCAAGGTATGGCCAAATGCCTAAGTTAAAAAGTGCGGAAATTCCCGGAAAAAAATTACGGAATCGGAATTTCCTGGTAATATGCACATCTACACATTGTGTCCTAAATACCTGCAAAGTTTGACTAAATTCTGTGCAGCGGTTTATGAGGAGTTGGGCTGACAAAAAAAAAGGACTGACTGACTGACACTCTGACGGACGGGTCAAAAACATTATACCTCCCGCAACTTGTTGCGTGGTGTATAATAAATTATTAAACAATACAGTAAATTTATTTTCCAAGACAAAACTAAATAAAGTATTAGTTTTAAGTCACAGCATATCATGGAAAATAATTTTATCCTGCATATAGTTATTACTCATGACAATAAACTTCTTGACATTCTCTCTCTTGCAAAAATGATCCATTCCAGGACTCGAACCAATTCTCTGGTAAATGTACTTGTTGGTAACCAACCAGCATATCCACTAGACCACTTCAGACACGATTGTTTCCAGTGTTATTTAATGTACATAATTTGCATTTCGTTTGTAGAATAATTTCTATTCAATTTTTGCGTTTTTCAAAATTGTGCCCCTTTGAAACAAAAATCGGAGATGGCAGTTTTGAAGAAAATTCCTGCCTCTTTGTGTATATATCAAAATTATTTTGTTTCAAGGAGGCACTTTTTCAGAACAGTGGGGATTCCCTATTCAAAAAACGGAAAATCTTATATATTTTGCCGTGAGACTTATTTTCACATCATTTTGTGGCAAATTGGAAGTCAATACGCAGCTTCCAAATATTTTTTCTCGTTGTGCTTTATATATTGATGCATTTGAAAAAAAAAATATGAGTTTCTGCAACATAAAAATTCTTCTTTTAATCTGCTACACATTTAAGAAAGAACTGCAACACCCTCTTACACAAAAAAATTTCTTAAACAGAACTATGACGGGGCGAATTTAAAACGGGGCAAAATTGTTTCCCAGGTTTATACCCTGTTCTCAGATTTGATTGTTTGAAGTTTTTATGAGATTGATCACTATTCATCATCTACACCTTTCATCATAAGCACGGAATTTTTATCAAACCGGATAGTTCTGGGTTTTATTCCTATGCGTGGAATGTTCAATGGGATCTAACGAACAGTTTCCCAGGACTGTTTCTGAAATGATTTTCCGTCAGTGCTTCATAAGGGAAAAAGGCATGTCAATCGACATGGAAACATGCATTTTGATGTAATGTTCTGTATTTTACATTTGCTGTGTTTTCCTACTATGCCAACTGTGAAATTGATTTGAAAATCATTTTTGTGTAGACTCACGCGTTGAAATATAATAGTACACGGTGAAACTCGCGCCAAGTGACGCAATAATGAGGCTACAGACACGTTAATAAAAATGAAACAATATAGGGCAGCGAGAAATTGAAATATTGGGTATATTGGGGCGAATTTAAACTAGTGAAATGTAAATATGAGGAATTCTTTAAGTACATTGGTCATAAAAGTTGTTTTTGATGAGCACATTGACAAAATGCAACGTGTATTAGTACATGGACTCTTGGGAACACACAGACTGTATCAGTTTTTCGACAGGGATATGAGAGCAAAACTGGGACATCGCCGCCCCCAATTGGAGGCTGCATTCTCGGGTTAGTTTTAGATACTTGCGAAATGAGTTAAATGTCAAACTTACAAGTTAGCAATAGTACAATAGTTTTACTACATACCAACTTCGTTTATATGGTTCATATTTAAAATGCACAGGTGCTTGAGGACAGGACCCCCCCCCCCCCAAAATATAGACCCCCGGGCCTTTTCGATTTTTTTTTTCTTAAACTATCCTTAAGTGACATATTTGTGATGTAATCCATACCATCAAACCGAAAAAATCCGAAAAACAAACAGTTTATAAAAATTCCTAACCCACTATATACTCGTATAAAAATAACAAGGTTGCCAACTTCGTCTGTCATCCGAGAGGCACTGCCTAGGATGTTTTTTTTAAAAGTCCTATAAAACGGTACTTACCACTAAAATGGTGATATCACGCCGTGTCCTGAATATTTCCTTCACTGAAATTCTGCATGTCACAATAATATACGTTTATTCATTGGGTCAAATGGCAACTTTTTCACCGACAACTTATCGGGTTTTGAACTGCTCATAGCTTAATGAACGGAAGTGAAAAAATCACGCCACCTATCGCAAGGAAGATAACTCTCCTGCTTAACTGAGAAGTTCCGAATGTACATAGAAACAATGAAAAGGTAAGAGAATTACGAAATGTGTAAACAAAAAGTCCGCGAAAATAGCTTTGTACAATCATAACAATGTTTGACGAAGACCAGGAATTGGCATTCCGTTTATCAAATGGCCATAATTTAATTATAAGTGGCCAGGCAGGTACAGGAAAGACATATCTTATTAAGAACATTGTTAAGAAATATAGAAAAGAAAAAAATGTCGCCATCGTGTGTTCCACGGGCATAGCAGCCACTCATTATGGTGAACTGGGGGCTACCACTCTACACAAGTGGTCGGGAATAGAGGATGGAAGGCATGTCACAGAGGAACTTATCCACCTTGTTCTGTCAGATGAACGTTTAATTAAAGTTAAAAATAACATTGAAACCATAGAACTCCTTGTGATTGACGAAATATCCATGATTAGTGCCAAAACATTCAATCAATTAGAAATGCTGTGTAGAAATATAAGAAACAAGGACCGTTATTTTGGGGGAATGCAAGTTATTCTTGCTGGTGACTTTTATCAGTTACCCCCAGTCGCTAATGAAATTATTGGTGATCCAGGTAACCATTGTTATAAAATACCATGGTTTAATAACTGCTTCCCACATAAAGTGAAATTAAACATTATACATAGACAGAGTGACCCTACTCTTATCAAATGTATAAATGAGCTAGAGATAGGAGATCCGTCTGATGAAAGTGTAGCTTTTCTGAAGTCTTTAGACCGACCACTTCCCAATGAGGAAGAATGTACTCATCTCTTTGCCCGCAATTATGATGTATGATTATAACAAATTACAAAATTTACCAGGAGAACTCAAACTGTACAAAGCAACAGATGAAGGATCCAACCACTATTTAAGCAAATTCCTAGCACCCAAAAATTTTGGTTGTCCAGTGATGCTTGTCAGTAATTTAAGTGATTCTTTAGTGAATGGTTTATGTGGCACTGTCGTTCAACTCATGTCTGGCTCTGTTGATGTGAAATTTGTTTTTGAAAAAAGAAACACTGTTGTGACTGTTAAGCCAGTGGTTTTTACAACTTTTGATCCAGCGGATAAGATTACCATAGCAAAAAGAACTCAATTACCATTAAATTAGCATATGCAATGACTGTGCATAAAGCACAAGGAATGACCTTGAAGAATGTTGTCATTAATTGTGAAAACTGTTATCAGCCAGGGCAAATTGGTGTTGCTGTAGGACGTGCACAGGATGTTGAGGGTCTACGAGTGAAAAATTTCAAAAAAAACATTATGTCGCAAGCATCCACTCCATGTTACAAAGCTTTATGAAAATTTTACCATAGGCAATGTGCAAAATGATTTGTCTTGCTGTAGGGGAATTAGAAGTGAAGAAACTCAAGACTCTGATGATGATGATGGTGATGATGATGGTTTCGACCAATCAGAAAATAGAAGTATTGATGCAAATTTTGACTCTGACTCTGATTTTTCAGATAGTGAAATTGAGAAATTGGAAATTTTAGACTCTCCTATTGAACATCAAATTATTACTGGAGAAGAGTCATCATCAAATGCAAAGGCAGCCCTAGATTCCGCTTTTTCTGAATTTGTTGGAACGCCTTTGGAAAACGAGATGTTTTCCTTTAAACAAAGAATTCTAGAAAATTTCCAAATCTACCATGATTGGTACCAATTGCAGTCCTCAGTCATTGAAGACATAGGTTTGATGTGCCTACCTGAAGGTGAAAAAACATACTCTGCCAAACAGCAAAATGATTTTTTTGTTAGATTTAATAAATACCTAAGTTCTGATGACTACAGAGACAGTGTAATATCAATGCTTAATATTTATTCAATAACAGACAGTGGACCACAATTTTTTCGTTTCTGACAACACTTGTATTTTATCTGGAGAGAAAGTTCTTTGAAGATTTATCAGGGCATCTCAATCTTCAAGATCCTGAATCTATCAAGAGCACTTCAATGTCAGCAGAAGAACTGCCAGCACCTGCAAGAGGGAAAATCAGGTACATTAGTGGATACGTTATAGCAAAACTGAAACACAACTTGTCATTGAAAACAAGAAATTCATTATTTGCGGAGAGAGATAATTCTAAAATATTAGAACTTCAAAGTCAAATGAACATTTTAAATTCATTGTGTATTTCATATGATGAGTTGAAGGATTCGACCAAAGATGTTGGAAGTTTACAAGAAACTAAGAGGAAAAAATGTAAGAGAAAGTCTTACAAACTTGACTGATACTGGTTTTGATTTTTTCATGAAACTTGAAACTTTGTGCAGGGAAAAATTGACACACATCAATCTTGTTTATCATGGGAAAAGCCTATTCAGCATTGTTATAGATGAACTTAACAAAAACACTGAACTGTTTGAAGTATGGATTGACATTTAAATAAAAATTATGTTGTTCCATCTGGTGATGAAGAAAACATTGAAAGTATCTTACACTCAATTTTAACTTCTTGTGGAAACTTCATAGAACTCTATCAATCAGTGATTCAGTTATTCTTGAAGGTGGCATTCAGTCAATTTCGGAGAGACTATCTGTCCTTCCTAAAAAAAGAAAAGGGTAAGGCTCTTCGAAAAAAAGTTGTAGAGAAGTCCAGAAAACCTGTAAAGACATTTAATATGCAGTTTCTATTGGAGGACAAGTCAAAGGACAGAATTAGCTAACACTTGCGGCTAAAATCTGAAGTGGTAATGAATGAAAAATTCCTTTTATCTTTCACGAAAAAGGATTTACTTCTTCTATGCCAAATGTATGAAATTAAGATTTCATCTCAAAAGAAAAAAAAAGATATAACTTTAAATCTTAACAGAGTGATCTTAAACTGTGATTCCATACCTTGTCCAAACAAACTTCCGTCAGATGCATCTTCACGTTCTGTGCCTGAAGTTGAAGATATTCCAGGACCGAGTGGATACGTCCCCCCACAGCCTCCCCCAGCTCCTGTCAGTGTTACTTCCGATTCTTTGCCTTCAGGACTCCCACCTACAAAAATTTCCACAGAATGTCAATCAAGAAAGGGAAAGGTAAAGGAAAGGGAAAGGGTAAAGGAAGCATCAAGAAGACTCCAGCAGCTAATGTAGATGATCAAGATGAGGACTGCGCAGTATGTAATGGACATTATGTTGATGGTGAGGACTGGATAAGCTGTGATACTTGTAATTTGTGGTACCACAGGAATTGTGCGAATTTACAGGATTAGGAGGAATGGTCTAGTATCAGTCAGCCTGAGGGGATCTATATTTGCCCACTATGCCAATAAGATGGGTATGTACACTTGTTTGCATGTTTCAATTCATTAATACATGTATGAATTTGATCATTTTTAAATTATTTTATATGGTTTCAGATATTTGTAATGTATTAATTTTTTTCTGTATCTTTTAAATTTCATGTAATTTTTGCCCTTAATGACCTATTCTTTAATTATTCCAATTGCTTGCATCCAAAACAGTGTACTCTATTTTATTAGAAGTCAAAGTTTTTAATAACAGTAACTAATCATTTTGTGCTGTAATATATCTTTCAAGATTAAAAACTACCTATAAAGTGATTATCTATGTGTATTGCATTTAACATATTAAGGAGTGGATTCTCATAGAATTATTGTTCATCAATAAAAAAAATGCATGTTTTTTCCAAAAAATATATCATTTTATTTGATTTATATGTTGTCTTACAGGTATATTCCATACCTTTGGTTTAACATCATGCTGTACTGGTAATTGTGCTCCTTCACCACCACCTACATTGGATTTTCGAGATATCGAAGCTTGCCCAAGAATTACTGAATTAACTGAATGACAATAACCTAGGTAGGTTGGATTAGTATTGGCCCCGTTGTGTAATGTTCTCTGCTGACAGAACATGTTCTCTATCACATCACTGTTGACGTGGGATGATGGATGCATTGCAAGATTTAAATTTGTACACACACAACTCTTCAAACCCCATAATTGAAGAAATTATATCTTCCCTTGTCTGGTGAGATATGAGATGTTTTTCCTTGTTTTTAATCAATTTGTCTGTTCCCACTTAATGAACCATTGCAGTGCATCCTTGTTTCCCTTTAGTCTGTCATCACTGACATCAGTAATTGGTCTAGAGTCTCTGAAGTTCCTTATTAGTGCACTAGTATGGGTCAACATTTCTATTGTTCCATCGAGCTTGTGCCCAGCATCACCTAGACTCTCACGATAAAGTTTCATCAAATGCAACATCTCACCGTTTAACACATCTTCAGCTAAATGATTCCTCATTTTACTTTCTGACGTTAAGTAGATATGTTCCTGTGTGAGTTTGTGATGGATAGGAAATGGATTTGTAGAAATATCCCGCAGCTATGCATCTTTGAAGTGATCCCATTCAATAAATTTGTCCTTGTATTTTAAATGTCTTTTACAGAATCCAGATTTACCACTTTTCGATACATTGTTTCTTATTTTTTTTCAACACATGTGAAATGTCCATGATGAAGAATAACTTCTGATTTTCATTCGGAGAGAAAATGTTTTTGAACGAACATGTAATTGGATTTGAAGTATCGAAATTTGGTATCAATATTTTGTACAAGTGTCTATTGCTTTGGGCACCATCTGTACTGATATATTGAATTGTGAACCCATAGGCTGAAAGCACGTTTACAGATTTCCATACAAGTAAGTAAAGTTCATGACCTGATGCAGTATGAGATGGAAAATGGGCAAAAGGGAAGCGAAAACCTGTGAAACCTAAAAATACCAATTGCAAAACATGAGTAGCTAGAGTTTTTTTTTCTCTTTTGCCGTTTTTCATTTGGTCAAATACTAGGGACTCTGGCGTACATTCAGTAAATCCAATTAATTCGATATCATTATTTCGTTTACGAAATTGTAAATCTGGTTGTATGGACATTTCATCAATTATTAGGCCGCCTTCGTATCCTGCAGGGGGAATATTCTTTAATTTGGCTTCGTTAGCCATCCATTCAAGCATATCGTTTTTAATCCCACCCTCTTGGTGAACAGAGTTCTTGTACTTTCTTAATAAATTCTGAGAGGGTAATTTCAGAAAATTACTGTTTCTCAATTCAACATAACCCCTTGGACTTCTCCAATACAAAGTCAAACACAGCCTTACAATTTCTTTACTCCATCTTCTGCCATTTGGGTTTTGGTCTAAAGCCATTTTTTGGTTCATAAGAAATGTTTGCATTTTCAAGGAACATTCAGGAAAAATTGTTTTCAAAATTTCGCTCAAATCATCATGATCAGTTTTTAGCTCTACTGGTCAGAGACCAGAAGAGCTTATGCGATAGTAATGCGTCCGGCGTCCGTCCGTCTGTCTGTCTGTCTGTCCGTCTGTCTGTAAACAATTTTTCAAAATGCTACTCCTCCTACAGTTTTGGTCTAATTTCAATATAACTTGGCACACAAGTAGACTACACTGAGATAAATAATTCTGTGTATCGGTTTTTGATTTCGTTGAACGGTGTTGCCGTGGTTACTAAAAATAGAAATTTCTGTGAAATTCTTTCAAAATGCTACTCTTCCTACAGTTTTGGTCTGATTTCAGTATAACTTGGCACACAAGTAGAATACACTAAGATACATAATTCTGTGTATCGGTTTTTGATTTCTTGAACGGTGTTGCCGTGGTTACTAAAAATAGAAATTTCTGTGAAATTCTTTCAAAATGCTACTCCTCCTACAGTTTTGGTCTGGTTTCAGTATAACTTGGCACACAAGTAGAATACACTAAGATACATAATTCTTTGTATCGGTTTTTGATTTCGATGAACGATGTTGCCGTGGTTACTAAAAATAGAAATTTCTGTGAAATTCTTTCAAAATGCTACTCCTCCTACAGTTTTGGTCTGATTTCAGTATAACTTTGCACACAAGTAGAATACACTAAGATACATAATTCTGTGTATCGGTTTTTGATTTTGATGAACGGTGTTGCCGTGGTTACTAAAAATAGAAATTTCTGTGAAATTCTTTCAAAATGCTACTCCTCTTACAGTTTTGGTCTGATTTCAGTATAACTTGGCACACAAGTAGAATACACTAAGATACATAAATCTGTTTATCGGTTTTTGATTTCGATGAATGGTGTTGCCGTGGTTACTAAATATAGAAATTTCTGTGAAATTCTTTCAAAATGCTACTCCTCTTACAGTTTTGGTCTGATTTCAGTATAACTTGGCACACAAGTAGACTACACTAAGATACATAATTCTGTGTATCGGTTATTGATTTCGATGAACGGTGTTGCCGTGGTACATGTAACTAAAAATAGAACTTTCTGTGAAATTCTTTCAAAATGCTACTCCTCTTACAGTTTTGGTCTGATTTCAGTATAACTTGGCACACAAGTAGACTACACTAAGATACATAAATCTGTGTATCGGTTTTTGATTTCGATGAACGGTGTTGCCGTGGTTACTAAAAATAGAAATATCTGTAAAATTGTTTCAAAATGCTACGCCTCCTACAGTTTTGGTCTGATTTCAGTATAACTTGGCACACAAGTAGACTACACTAAGAACATAAAGAGACTTTATCAACAATCATTATTCTATTTATTGCTGTTGTAAAGTTTCAAATCCCAGCTGCTTAAGTACTTTTCTCTTCCTTTGCTATAAGTTCAAACCAGTAGAGCTTCAGTCTCGACAGAGACTTCTGGTTTGCAATATAATCTCATCATTTTCTGTAACTTGTTCTTTGTGTGTAATGTTTTCATCAGTATTTTGGGCCTCACTTTCAGATTTATTCATTTTTGGCTTCATTTTCAATTTTTTACAGTTTTTACAAGTTGAATATGATGATGCATTTGATGTGTTAAATGGCAGAACTTTGAAACAGTTTCTGGACCTGAATTGAATAATTTCACTATTCTCATCACCAACACTACAAATATGTTCCTGAAAATGGGGTAATTCTTTTCTTTCAATTTTATTCACACCTCTGCAATATTGAAATTGTCCAATGATTTTAAATAAAGAGTTCACAGACTGAGGAGTTGGTAAAAAGTGATGTTGTAAACCTAAATTTTCAAGGTCAATTTTTTTCCCCATCATATTAAGTGAATATTTTCCATCTGACTGTAAATCAATTTCAATCATGGATTTCCTTCCATTTATAATTTCTCCAGTAAAGTGTCCAATTTTTATTTCTTTCAAATTGTTTGTTATCATAAAAAATTCTGGTGGTAATAATGAGGGAATATTTATAAACTCTATTTCAGATTGAGTGGCAGGCTCCATGTTCCATGAAACACCGTAATATCTCATTGTTAATTTGGACCAGTCTTCTGTGGAGCGAATTCTTTTAAATGTAACATTCTTAAATTTTTTTTAATTACATTACCAATTGCTCTACTGGTTACATCGGATTCATATTTGTTTTTGATGTCCTCTGTGTCAATATATTGACTTTGATTGCCTTCTACTAAATTTTCTAGTACCCAAGATGATAAAGAATGCTTGCTATTCATCCCGGATTGATGTAAAGTCTTATTTCTTAAATTTATACTTTTTTCGATTTTGTAAATATGCGCCAAATTAAATATTTCGTAATTCTCTTACCTTTTCATTGTTTCTATGTACATTCGGAACTTCTCAGTTAAGCAGGAGAATTATCTTCCTTGCGATAGGTGGCGTGATTTTTTCACTTCCGTTCATTAAGCTATGAGCAGTTCAAAACCCGATAAGTTGTCGGTGAAAAAGTTGCCATTTGACCCAATGAATAAACGTATATTATTGTGACATGCAGAATTTCAGTGAAGGAAATATTCAGGACACGGCGTGATCTCACCATTTTAGTGGTAAGTACCGTTTTATAGGACTTTTTAAAAAAAAATCCTAGGCAGTGCCTCTCGGATGACAGACGAAGTTGGCAACTATTGTTGTTTTTATATATAGTGGGTTAGGAATTTTTATAAACTGTTTGTTTTTCGTATTTTTTCGGTTTGATGGTATGGATTACATAACAATTATGTCACTTAAGGATAGTTTAAGAAAAAAAAATTTTCTTACCAAATTTTTGGGTTTAAAAAGTTTACACAAAAAGAGCAAAAATTCAAAGAAAAAAAATTACTAAAATTTGCCGTTTTATAGCTTCCAAACTTTAAGAAATCAGCTATATAATTTTATCTTTGGGCACATCTACAATGTATTGGCTACAATTTCCAACTTTCGTGTAAATATCTTATGTCATTTTTGAATTTTCAGTGGAAACGAGACATCAAAAATTTTCAATTAAAGGGCAATAACTCATAATTAAAGGCATGCAAAAAAAAACTGAAAACAGGTTTAAATAGGTTTAACTACAAGCTATCTATCCTGAAAGTTTCATAACGATCAGTCCAAAGGTCTTTGAGAAATCGCCTGTCAAAAGTCGAGGGGGAAAAAAAAAAAGAATAATAAGAAACAATAGAATAACAGTAGGGTTTTCCCAAAAGGAAGCGGAAGACCCTAACTAAAAAAGCTTTGCAAAGCAACGAGTGGGTCTTCCTTCCTAGCGATAAGCAAAAGATTCAATGTTTTGTCTAGATTGTCAACTTTTAACATTCTCTTTTTCGATTTGTCTCAAAAACCCTTACTTGAATTCTTCAATTTGGTGTGAGCATGAGGTCTAAAGGGTACTCTTTCGAACAGCATTCTTGAAATCGTATCCACAACAGGTAAACTTCCAATATTATGAGTTATGACTCTTGATATCGGATATATCATGTTTGTTGCAATTATACTACAGAAACATAAGTGTTTAGCTACATTAACCATCTTAAAAATGGCCTTAAATCATTTAATATACAATATAACTAGGTAAATAAAATAAACAAATTATATAATAATTCAAAAAATCCAAATGTTTTTCAAAATGATGAACAATTTCATTAGTTGCAATCAGTAAGTAGAACAATACTTTTATAAAAAACCCACGAAATGTGTTGTGTATGTTTGAATTTGAAGTTTTCCCACCAGCAACTGGGGGTCCCTCAATAGGAGTGTAAAATTCTCTGAAAGGTATATTGTGAACATATTACTTTGGCTGTGTATTTTTTTTTAGCGGCTTTGGGGGAATGCAGCCATCACTAAATAATCAAAGAAAAAAAGCTTGCATAAACATAAATAAAATATCTACGCTAACTTATTCAAAAGTCAATTTCCACCAAATATTGTACAAGCTAAATATAATACATTTACAGCATTAAAGAAACAAATCTCTTTGAAGGTATTGCCCTGCATAAAAAAATTTGAATCCCCTACACTAGATTTGTGCCAAATTTCACTTTTTTGGAAAATGATATTGTGAAATTTCAGACAATGATGATAATGGATAAAATTTTTTTTTAAAAAATTTACTGGTTCCTTTAGCTCAGTGGGGTAAAAAGTATCCAACAGGCACAGTTTTGGAGTTGCTTGAAATGGACTGGACATCTCTTCAATTTGTTTTTGAAAACTAAAGTACATGCCCTATGTACTGAATTCCTTGGAATCTACCATGTTTATGCCTTTAATTAGTTGTATGTGCCAAAAAAAAAAATTTTTTTTACATTATACTGTAAAAAAAACACATACATGTATTTCAAGATCTTATATTCCTGCTGAAGACAGAGGATCTTTTTAATATTTGAATAAGTAAGTCTAAACTTTGAAAAGGGAAGACCTTTAAAAAAGGGTCAACATGCTACACAAACAAAATATTATTATATTTAAAAATAAATTTTTTCCAATGTAAATTTCTGGGCATGTTTTTCTTTACAAAAACTATTTCACTTGAAAGACTGGAGCAATTGATATGTTCATATTTGTGGGTTTTGTTTCAAATCAAAATTTAAAAATGATAAATGTGTTTAAAAATTGTTTCACAAAACCCAAAAATTGACTTATTTTCACTATGCTGTTTATTCCATGCACATCCAAACAGTTGATCTTCTGGCAAATCATGGTCATGTTTGGTATCAAAATTCAGTATTCAGATAGTCACACCTATCCAAAAGAAATTGAAATTTTTTAAATTTTAATTCTTTTACTAATAAAAATCAAATTATAGATTATAAATTAGATTATCAAAATTTAGAGATAAGATACACATTTTCTGTGTATAATTTTTAAATTTTAATGTACTCTTTATCAATTAAAAGAAGTTTTCACCCAAATTTAAAGGGAGTCATTTATGCTATCCCCTAATAAGACAACATACAAGTGCAAAGTAATCATGCACTAGTGGGGTTTTTGGTAATTCTAAGTTTTATACAACATCTACACGAGGTGCAATGTGCTAGCATTACCCTGATAAATGCCAGCACACTGAATCCAACAGGCAGTGAAGCTAACACTCAACAGATTGTTTTAAAATTGTGTTTGCATGATATTTTGTTTTGTGTTAACACAGCAGCGTGTTGTTTAAAGCTGCATTGGAGTGGCAGTCTGTTGAAATTAACATGCTAACACACTGCAACTTCACATCATTGGAACACCATAATTTTAAAACTGACAAACCAATATCTTATGATTACTAACTAGGGAATTTCAACTGTAAATGTATTTCATGGTGACAATAATACCGGGAATTGACTGTATATTTTAGAAATAAAAAATTATAAAAAGGCGTGTCCAGATAGGGCCACTTGCTAAAGCTCAATAGCACTTTCATAAAAGCGTGCCATCTTACCGACACAAAAGCGCCCTTAGGCTATAAACGTTGCCATCACAACACTAAAAACACTTTCGCACTAACACAAGTTCGCACCACACGCTGTCATACTAACACACAACACACTGTCACCTAATACAATTTCACACAACAAAATATCAGGGTAACCAGTTACCAACACACTATCATGCTAAAACGAATTCACAAACAGTGTCTCGCTAACACAAGTTCACACAACACGCTGTCTCGCTAACACAAGTTTTACACAACACGCAGTCTCGCTAATACGAGTTCATACAACACACTGTCTAGCTAACACAATAAAGCAACACACTGTCACGCTTAGATGAATTCACACAACACACTGTACCTAACATGAGTTTACACAACACGCAGCCTCACTAACACGCGTTTTCACAATACACTGTCACGCAACACAGTTTACACAATACACTGTCCCCTAACACAAAATCACAAAACAGGCTGTCTCACTATTCACTAACACGTTCCACCAAATGCTGTTGGATAACACACTGTCATCCTAATACCATTTCACACACACACTGTCATTTTAATACCATTTCACACAACACACTGTCAGGCTAACACGAGTTCACACAACACACTGTCACCTAACAGAAATTTTCAAAAAAGGGTTCTCACTATTCACTAACACAAGTTCCCCCAAACGCTGTTGCGATAACACACTGTCATCCTAAACCATTTCACACAACACACTGTCATCCTAATACCATTTCACACAACACACTGTCAGGCTAACACGAGTTCACACAACACACTGTTACGCTAACACAAATTAAAAAACTGAAAATCCAACCAGTTTACATCACCCGTTGGCTAACCAGTTCACACAATATGCAATTCCCAAAGTTCACACAACACACTATCTTCTAACCCAGTTCACACGACAAATTTTAGGATAACAAGTTCACACAACACACTGTCACGCTAACATAATTAAAAAATGCTTTCGTTAAAAAACACACAACACGCTGTCTGCTAACATGAGTTTACACAACAGGCAGTTTCGCTAACACGAGTTTACACAACACGAAGTCTCACTAACACCAGTTTACACAACACGAAGTCTGGCTAATACAAGTTCAATCAACACTTGTCTAGCTAACATGAGTTTACACAACACACTGTCACACTTACACTTTTTACACGATTTTACACAACACGCTGTCCCGCTAAACCATTTCCCAAAACATTTAAGCTAACAAGAATTCACACAACCCACTGTAGGCTAACACAATTAATTCACAAAACACACTGCCTTGCTAACACAAATTCATACAACACACTGTCTGCTAACACAAGTTCACACAACACACTCACATTGTATTTAAAGTAAAAGGGCTACCCTAATTTGAAGTGGTTTAAAACTAACATATCTCTATATTAGTAAAAAGCTTCAAATTTAAGACAAAAACATTTATGCAGTAATGTTCCTTAACATGCATTGGCATATAAAAAGAATAGACCTTTTAAAAAACCCCACAGTACATGTTTCTAAGCTAATTAAAAGGGTTTAAAATTTATGCTATTCAACAAAATATATCAACATCTCTAAGTATGTGAATGAGTGAAATTCTAAATAAATATTATAAAAAAATATAATAAGAAGCTGAACCTTAGTCCAGGTTCCAATCCCATTGCTAAATGCTTTAAAGGTTACTCCATGAGACTGCATAAACCAAGATTCTGTGTCACGGTAGGTGTTCACAAAATGGATCTCAATTTTTAAAGGCAATAAGTGCTGAGTACAAGTCTTTTTTAGCTAAAACCATCCCAAGTGGTGGCACCATGAAAAACTGAAAAATGTATGATTAAGGCAAATAAACAAACATTTAACCATTACAGCAGTCTTATAAACAAAAAAAGCAAACTTTCTTTAACAATTTTTTTAAGCAAATTTCTTTTGAATTTAACTGAGCAATATTTGTCCTTTTTTGTATAAATATGATTTAAATAATTAAGACTTTTTGAGAACATCTATTTATAGCAGTCCAGACAGCAGCACAAATTCCCCTAATGCGACTCTTATGATAAGACCTTGGGAAAAAAGTTGGATTGCACATTGCTCCACACAATTTTTCCGCAGTATACTTTAACACAGTGCTTAGCTTCTTTAACATGTTTAAGCTACATTCAAAATTCATTTCTATTTAATTTAATTAGCTATCCTTACTCATGTTCATGTGGGGTAATGGGAAGTAATTTAACGAGCAGTGAATTCATTCAATTAAACATTTGAATAAACTTTCAGTGTGAACATTTAGCATGGATGCACCAAATGTCAAATGCGGCTTGCAAGCACAATCTAAATTAAAACTAAATAAGTATCTGCCCTCACCCTTACAGTCACACTGTCAATATATAATTTTTAATTTTCTGTAACATTAAATGCATTTGAAAAAAGTTTATCACTATATAATAGTAGGACTGTTGAAATTCATCCTCAATTTAAAAAAAATAAAAAATTTAAAGGGGGGGTTTAAAAAAAAGAGAGCGTTGAAATTAAAAAAAAATATATCGGTGTGTCTGTGTATTTCTAATAACATCCATGTACGTCACTGTCATGTAATCAGTAGTGTAAATTTTAAGTAAAAAAAATATTCTAACCTTCATTTCCCAAAGGTCCAAGCCCAAAAACATTAAAATGTCCCGTAGCTCTTTCATCACTCGATACAATTATCACTGGGGAATCCAAACAGAGTCAAGAGTGTTTTTGTTTAAATTGACGTCAAATTTCCCCGTAAACAATTCCACAAGATTCTTAAAAATAATGGGATAATTTTTAAATAATGTTCCGGAAGTAAAAATACTTCGTACTCCAAATTTAAAAGAGTGTGCATGTCTACAAACGGATTCTTTGTAAAAATGTTCAACTTCACAAATCATTCTATTTTAGTTTGTAAACCATGACAATGTGTCCACGTGACTCGAAGGGGCACACTAAAACAGGGATATACGAGCCATTTTACCTGACGTTTTTAAATTTTTTAAATTTAAAAGGTAATATTGAGTATTTTAAAATTTTATTACAGCTTTTTGACTTCGAGGCATATGCTATACAAAAATTCAATTGTTTGGAACTTTTCAAAAAATTTGAAAAGGTAAAAAAGTGTTTATACATCGCGTCTTTAGTACCTTCCTATTTCCCCCAATGCCCGCGTTTTTTACAAACAACGCGAAAAAATCCTCTAAACGGTATAATTATTGTTGTGTACATCATACATTTTAAAATTATTTGAAAAAAAGAAAACAAAGAAACACCAATCAAAACTATATCTTTTTGATGCATCAACTAAAAATGTGCACATGTATGCAGTAAAGGCTTGGCTGGCTATAGAGATAACTTGTTCCTGAAAGGTTTCTACATACATGTACTTGTTTTTATAAAAAAAAATTAAATATAGCTGGAAGTTTATTTCTTTTTATATCAAATGACAAGATTTTATAAATTGAAATTATTTCAGTCAAACTTTTTCATAATATACCAATATTTTTAGCTATCAAAAAAAAAATGTATGAGCTATTAACCCCTAATTATAGGGGCCAGCCCCTTTTTATTAATCTAATATGAAAGCTCTCGTAATTACACACAACTTTTGTTATATATTTCTTACCAAATTATTCCCAAAAATTATTACACAAAAAAATAGCAAAAATTCAAGAAAAAAAATTACTAAAATTTGCCGTTTTTTGCTTCCAAAATTTGAAAATCACTTATAATTTTTTCGTTGTGACATCTACAATGTATTGGCTACAAGTTCTCCAACTTTCGTGTAAATATCTTTCTCTTCTTGAGATTTTTATGGAAAAGAACATCAAAATTATCAATTAAAGGGCAATAACTCACAATTAAAGGCATGCATCAAAAAATTGAAAACAGGTGTAAATAGGTTTAATTACAAGGTATCTAACCTGAAAGTTTCATAAAAATCAGTCCAAAGGTCTTTGAGAAATCGCCTGTCAAAAATCGAGCGGGAAAAAAAAAATAAAATAATAATTAGAAACAGTAGAATAACAGTAGGGCTTCAAGGAAAAGCGGAAGACCCTAATAATCTTAATCATCAGAATCAGTAGAAGGTCTTCCGTTGGAAACGGAAGACCTTAATAATCTTAATCTTCAGAATCAGTAGAAGGTCTTCCGTTGGAAACGGAAGACCTTAACTAGAGCCTGAGCTCGTTGCAAAGCAACGAGTAGGTCTTCCGTTGGAGCTGTGGACAAGAAGTACAGACCTTGGGTCAAGGTCACTGCACTTTCTTGATGTCAGCAACATATCTCTTCCTCAGCATCAGCCTCCAGTAAATTTTAATTATTAAGTTATGCTTAAACATTTTTTTCTTTGTCAGTGACCTTGATTTGCCAGAAAGACATTTGATCAGGGTCATGACAAAACCTCCAATTATAAGTGATGTATGTTTCAAGTAAGAGCCTCCAATGATTTTCATTTACTAATTCATAACGTAGTAAAGAAAATATTTCTTCTGTCAGTGACATTGATCTTAACAGAATAACCTTGGCTCTGTGTCAAGACAAAACACCTTTTAGTGATTAGAAGTTCATATCCCTGACAGGAATTTTACAACTTTTCTGTCATTGGCCGATGAACATGTTTGAAATTTGCATTATCTCGCACCATTTTGTCACAGGTCAGAAAAACAACATTGAGGTATTTTAAAACATCACCGGATATTAATATTCGAACAACATGGAGTTTCTATTTATGAAAGATAGACGGGGTTGAAAGTCCTTTCCATAATACGTATTTTAGGGTAATAGCTTTACTTTCAATAAAAATAAACTCAAAAGTCCACAAATAACATATCTTTCCTCATTTATTTCAAAGTTTGGGTAAAGGGGTGAGGAGCATGGGGATGTCATGATGTATACGTAATACATTCGAGGTTATTATTCTGTTAGACAGGAAGACCCATGGAGTTGTGATTTGCTGATCATGATCTATTTTAAAACACGTTGACAAACCGAAACCACATGGTTTTATACACGTTATTCAATCAATTTAGTCATAATTATTTTCCTTGAAGGAGGAATGCATGGATAAAGGATTAAAGAAAATTCCCGATGTACAATAGCATCCGTGCATGGACTTCATTTTAGTACTACATAATGATATTGTGCTTGAAGTTGAATAAATCATCAAATAAATTAAATTTAAATAGGAAAGGGAGATTATGTTTAATAGAATAAAAAATTAGACAATACTTGATACAGCGACTCGCTGGTAAAAAAACTTGAATGTACTTGCCTCTCACTCGTTTTCTCTCGTACGCGTATTTTTTTAAACCAAGGAAAGTAATTTGCGCTAGATATAAGTTCATCATTCTAAAGAAAATACTGTGTTAAATATGGTAAACGATACAAATGGTTTGACTTTGGTGCCGGTTGTGATTTTAACAGTAATTTTGTTTGTAAAAGCGTTTAACTACATGATAAGTCTGTAATATTCAGATAACATTGTTATCCCGGTATATAAGTTCTTAAATTTTCGATTCTGGACATATGCGGGTTTATTACTACTTGAATGTACATTGTATAACCTGCTACTGATATTTAATCACGGAACAAATTACATGTGAGCACACTATACTTATCATTTACACGGGGTTTGAATAAATTATAAAACAAATTAAGTTCATTGCTTTAAAATCATTATTTCTTGAACTTTACTATAAAACCTGTAATGTAAATTAATAAACAGTGTGCAGCACAGAAGTCACTTATGAAGTTTACACGTGTCAGTGTTACTTATCGATGTTTAGTCCATTTCATTGAGTATAATTCTATCCTTACGATTCGGAAGATTCTCTTTAAAAGTTTAAAATTGGTATAGCCATGGTTAATATCTGTGATAAAAAAAATGTATTTCGGAAAACTTGTGTTGAAAACGGATTTATTTGTGTGTGAAAAGAGCAAAGCTTGTGCATTTCAATAAATATTGGTTGAAGTAAAATAACTGCAGATCGCCAGTACTTGCGCTATGAATCGTCAAATTACACATGGATCTAACGAATATTTAAGAATTGAAGACTGATTAATGTACATGTTAAATAAATGTCCCAGCGTTATGTACTAAAGTCAAACCTAAAAAATTTTAAGATATTTTTGAAAGATTTAATTTACTTAGAGAAAATAATATTTTCTTACTGTTGTAGAATGGTTTGTATATACCAATTATTTGCCTATGACTGCGGGGTCAATGGTTCACCGCGGTGTGTCGCTTTAGAATTTCTCGGCAGCGTGTAATCAAAAGATAGATTACGTAATGGTAAACACACTTTAAAAAAAGAATCTTGGTTCCAGGTGAATATGAGAATCGCGCAGTAAATAATTGTGTATTATTTGACTCTTAAAAGATTTTTTTTTATGAAATCCGGGCGTATATTGTTTCCGTTCATATTGTTTATGTTCATATTTAAACGAATAAAAGATACTCGTACTTTTTTCTATAACTCTTTCTCTTGGAAAGATCTTTATTAATAAAAGGAAAAAGATACCATCGAATACTCTGAAAGGGAAACAAAGAACACGTTTAAAACCTAATTTAAAAAAGAGATAAGATACAGCGTGGTAAAATATTTAATACTTACGGCAAGTTTATTTCAATTATACGCATGAAGAGTTCTTCAATATCAAAATGAGAACGGAGTTTCTTTACGGTTCATACGGATCTAGTTTTCTTTCCTACCATACGTAAGACTTGAACAAAATAATATTTTCATGGGACAGAGATAGCATAAAAAGGAACAATTTTATCAAGAATTAATTTAACCATTCTGTGGTGGGTTTTTTGTGTATGACTGTGGGTCGCTGGATCACAAACGATTGATTCCCGGTGACCGACTTTGCCCCGCCGCTATCGAGGGAGGCACGTTATATAATTGTAAACAAACAAGGTGAATGTTAAAGCCGTGCACTTAATGGCTGTGAATAGTATATGTGCTTTTTAGTTATGTTTTATTAAGGTCTTCCGTTTCCAACGGAAGACCTTCTACTGATTCTGTTGGTAAAGATTATTATTCTTTTTTTTTCTTCTACTTCCTAGACGCCAACTTTGAGGCCTCATATTTCACTCATTTCTCAACGGATTTCGCTCAAATTTTCAGAGGTTATAGACGTTTATAAACTCTATCAGAATGCTGACTTAAATTTTAAAAAGTCACTTCCGGTTTTGAGTTATTTCCCTTTAAACGAAAAAATTATAGGCTTACGTTTCCGGATAAAGGCTCAGAGACCACAAAAGCTGGAGCAGAAAATTTACTTGTTTTGGATAACAGAAGGATTGAAGTTGTGCACATCCATTTTTGTTTTTCGATTTCTGCATTCAAAATGGCGCTATATAGGGGTAAAAAATTAGAACGCCTAAAAGAGCGAAAATTTACACATATTTTCCTTTTTATCTTGAAAACTAAAAATTTTTTGTTAAGACATGTTGAATAAAAGTTGTGCATAATTGCAAGAGCTTTCATTTGATATCATTAAAAAGGGGCTGGCCCCTAAAATTAGGGATCTATTGCCCTTGAAAGTTTTTGCTATGTATCTCAAAAACGATTAATATTTCGAATGACTTTTGATAATAAAGTTGTGCTTCAACATCTTATTGATCTTATGAAATTGTTATTTTGTTCTAGTCTTGATTAAAATATGTACACGTAATTCTTTTCACTCAGCTCGTAAATGAAAGTTTCTCATGCGTGTATATAAAAAAAACTTCCTATAAAAAAAATCATGGCTACATTGGATGCTCATATTCTTTAGAATAAAGTTCTTGAAGTGTTTTGTGCTTTTTTTCCCAAATTGTCATGCTTATTTACTAAGCGCATGCCTTTACATTCACGTAGTTTGTTTACAATTATATAACGCGCCTCCCTCGATAACGTGGGGCAAAGTCGGTCACCGGGAATCAATCAGCGGGTAATCCAGCGACCCACAGTTATGCACAAATAAAAACACAGAATGGTTAAATTCATTTTTTAAATGTATTAAATTGTTGCTTAATACTATCTCTGTCCTATGAAAATATAATTTGTTCGAGTCTTGCGTAGTATAGGAAAGAAAGCTAGACGGTTCTCATCTTGCTATTGAAGGAAAACTCTTTAGTCTTTATGCGTAGAATTGCAGTAAACTTGCCATAAGTAATAAATATTTTACAACGCTGTATCATATCTCTTTTTTTTTAAATTAGGTTTTAAACGTGCTCCTGGGTTCCCGTTCAGAGTATTCAATGGCATCATTTTCATTTTATTAATCAAGATCTTTCCAAGAGAAAGAGTTAGTAGAAAAAAGCACAAACTAGTATCTTTTCTTCGTTTAAATATGAACACAAACAATATGAACGAAAACGATAAACGCCCGGATCTAATAAAAAGAACTTTTAAAGAGTCAAATAATACAAAAATTATTTACCGCGCGATTCTCACATTCACCTGGAACCCAGATTTTTAGCGTGTGTACCATTGCGTAATCTTACGATTACACAAGTCCAAGAAAATCTAAAGCGACACACCGCGCTGAACCATTGACCCCGTAGTCATAGACAAATAATTGGTGTATTAAAACTATTTTATAATTAATGAAAAGTTATTATTGTCGGATATTTGAGATTAATATGTTGGCTTATCTCTGTTTTAAATTTGATCGTGATACATGTTTCTAGCTATCTAGGCTTTGTGTTTGTTTACAATTACGCCACCAATCATTCCTTCCATCGCTTGTTGACATTAATTTACACAGCGTGGTCAAATGTTAAATCTAATTTTACAAACTTACGGAAAACATTTTCTGAAAGTAAATCGAATCTTTCAAAAATATTTTTAAAATATCTAAGGTTAGACCACAGACCTATATATTAGTATATAGGTCCCTGGTAAGACTTAAGAACAAAACGCTGGGGTATTTATTTTATATGTACATTAATCAATCTTCAATTTTTATAGCTCGTTAGTTAATTGTGTAATTTTACTTTTCATTTTGACGATTCATAGTGTAAGGACTGGCGATCTGCGGTTACTTAACTTCAACCAATATTGATTTAAATGTACAAGCTTATATTTCTTTGTGCTTTTAACACACATATAAATCTGTTTACAACACAAATTTTTCCAAACACATTTTTTTTCACAGATTTTTACCATGGCTATTTCATTTTTAAACTTTTAAAGAAAATCTTCATAAGGATCTAATTAGAATTATACTCAATGAAATGGACTAAACATCGATACGTATCTCCGCACCTGTAAACTTCATAGGTGACTTCTGTGCTTGCACTATGCCCATTTTTATTACAGGTTGAATAATCAAGTTGAAAAAATAATTCAAGATTTTAAAGCAACGAATTTAATTTGTGTAATAATTTAATCAAAACCTGTAAATGATTAGTATAGTGTGCTAACATTTTAATTTTGTTCCGTGATTTTAAAAATATCAGTAGCAGGTTATACAATGAACATGTAAGTAGTAATAAACCCGCATCGTATGTATGGAATCGAAAATTTAAGAACTTATATAACAATCTGCAGCTACATGTACTGAATATTAGAAATTTATCATGTAATTACACACTTTTATTTCCTAATTTAAACTGTTGAAATCATAACCGACACCATAGTTAAACATTAATTGTCTTATAATCGGCACTTAATAGGGCCTTTGAGCAGGGAGGGATCTTTTTTTTTTGCCAGCACCTAAAGCGACACAGGACTTTGTTGTATACGGTCTCATCGGAAGAACAGGTCCCCAAGTCCCACAGTGGGATTCGAAACCTCGGCGTAAGGAGCTGATCCTTACCTCGCGACTATAGAGCAGTCTCTCTAATCACTGCGTTATGTGGGCAACCTTGGGGGATATAAAATGAAAACAATGAAGAAAACGGTCATTTAAAAAAAAAGAAGGGGTCATTTTGAAATATTATTTTTATGAACTTCAGGGCAAGTATGAGAAACCATATTTATGAAAGCTTCCTGATATAAATAAAAGATTACTTTTTTTCAAATCATGACTAGAGTTTTCCCTTGCAAAGTGATTGTGTATTTTGGGGGGTAGTGGGGATGGGACGGGAATGAAACGGTCTGTTTAACTGTCCATATGTCTGTCTGTCCCTGAAAGTTTTTCCAGAAGGCCAGGCTATAACATAAAGAAACCAGAAGCTTGTACTCCATACAAAGATTTCAAATGATCCTAGGATTTGTCATTGTATTTATTCAAGGCAATATTACTGGAAATTCAAGATCACTGGCGAAAGAATTAATGTTTTGTTGCATTCATTTATATGTAATCGAGAATATCTGTAAGCTCATACTTGATACAGAGATTGCTTGTGATAAAGAGGTTTTTTTACGATTTTGACTCAGAAAATAGTATTTTTTCATTCTGACTATATTTGTTTAAGTTCATACTTGATCAAATTGCTTATAGTCCGCCGGTTTTCAGATGACTTAAATAAGGTCATTTTAACAAATTCAGGGCCAATGACAGAAAAGTTGTAAAACACCTGTCAGAGTTATGAGTTTCTAAAAGTTGTTTCAGATTGAGGGTTTGTCTTGACAAAGAGCCAAGGTTATTCTGTTAAAATAAAGGTCACTGACAAAAGAAATCTGTTCTCTTCCAGGTTATGAACTAGTAAGTGAAAATCATTGGAGGCTCTTACTCGAAACATAGAATACTTATGATTGGAGGTTGTGTCATGTCACCCTGATCAAAGGTCTTTCTGGCAAATCAAGGTCACTGAGAGAGAAAAAATGTTTAAGCATAACTTTGTAATTAAGATTCACTGGAGGCTCATGATGAGAAGAAAAGGTTGTTTACATAAGAAAGTGCAGTAACCTTGACCCAAGGTCGGTACTTCCTGTCCACAGCTCCAACGGAAGACCTACTCGTTGCTTTGCAACGAGCTCGGCTCTAGTTTTCTCACTATATTGTTTGCTTTTATGTGATAAGAAGAAAAGATGATATTTTCTTCCCTTTTTAGTACACTTCGTTTATACGATTAAAAAAAAAAATGAAATAAAAGGGAAAGTTGTCAGTGAATAAACTTGATAATTTGTAAGAAAAAAAAGCACAAACACTTCGAGAACTTTATTCTGAAGAATATTAGCTTCCAATGTAGCCATGCTTATTATTTATAGTAAGCTTGCTTTGATAACACGCATGAGGAGCTCTCGTTTACGTGCTGAGTGAAAAGAATTACCTGTGCATATATAGGTCATGCACCAGCTCATTTAAAACAAGACTCGAACACAATTACAATTTCATGAGATCAGTAAGATGTTAAAGCACAACTTTATAATCGTATTCATTTCTAAATATTTACCGTTTTTGAGTTATAAAGCAAAAACTTTCAAGGTCCCTTGATCCCTAATTATAGGGGCCAGCCCCTTTAGAATATTATTATATGAAAGCCCTTGCAATTATGCACAACTTTTGTTCATTATGTCTTAACTAAATATTTTTAGTTTTCAAGATAAAAAGGAAAATATGTGTAAATTTTCGCTCTTTTAGGCGTTCTAATTTTTTACCTCTATATAGCGCCATTGTGAATACAGAAATCGAAAAACAAAAACCGATGTGCACAACTTCAATCCTTCTGTTACCTAAAATCTGTAAAAATTCTGCTTCAGCTTTTGTGGTCTCTGAGCCTTTATCCGGAAACGAAAGCCTATAAATTTTCGTTGAAAGGGAAATAACTCAAAACCGGAAGTGACTTTTTGAAATTTTAGTCAGCATTCTGGTAGAGTTTATAAACGTCTATAACCTCTGAAAATTTGAGCGAAATCCGTTGAGAAATGAGTGAGATATGAGGCCTCAAAGTTGCGGTCTAGGAAGTAGAAGAAAAAAAAAGAATAATAATCTTTTACCATCAGAATCAGTAGAAGGTCTTCCGTTGGAAACGGAAGACCTTAAAAAGAATAATAATCTTTACCAACAGAATCAGTAGAAGGTCTTCCGTTGGAAACGGAAGACCTTAATAATCTTAACCATCAGAATCAGTAGAAGGTATTCCGCCTGAGCGGAAGACCTTAATAATAGGAATAATCTTAACCATCAGAATCAGTAGAAGGTCTTCCGCCTGAGCGGAAGACCTTAATTAAATATAAACACATTCAAAGTAACAGGGAAGGTATTTACCATGGGCTGAGCAAACATGATTCGATATCGAAGTGATATCGTCGATATCGACGATATCGACACTTCATGGAAAGATTTATAAAGTTTAAAGTAACAATTGTTAGAAACACAATATTTAGGATTGAAAGCACAATTCTTGGAACAACCATGATTCGATATCGGCACGATATCGAAAATATTGAACAGTATGGAAATTGTCCTAAAACAGGAAGTATTGTAATAAACAAACGAGAATAGAGAAATACTAGAGCCGAGCTCGTTGCAAAGCATTGTATCAAGAGACGGATTGAGTCTGCTCCCTCTCATTTGCAGTCTTGCAATAAAATGGCGAGAAGGAAAAACACAGTAAAGGCCGTGTCACACTGTCACGATTTATGCTATGATTACCCACAAATTAATAAAAGTTGAAAATCGCCATTCATCGCCAGGTTTGTCTTGCGATCTTCCTACAGCGTGTGGAATATTTTGCTGCTAGAATGGTGTATCTGCGATGTCTATGCGATAAAGTACGAGGTGTGTACGATTTAAGTACGAACTGAGGCGACAGCGTTACGAACTGGTTACGATATTTCTACGATTATGAAGGATTAAACGCGGTTACATACGATACTCGTACGAAGGACTACGATATGCCACGTTACATACACGATATGCCCACGACTAATGGCGAGTACTTCTACGATAAATCCCGATTTGCTGCGATGTATGAATTCCTAGTGAATCGTAGCTACAAATCGTGACAGTGTGACACGGGCTTAAGAAAAGGAACTGCTATGCATGAATGTCCACTATGTATCGAGGTGTTCTAGAGTCTTGAAGAAGTTCTAGAGCAAATTGGCTAAATGCACAATAAATGAATCAAGAGTGATCACTGTGAGTATACCTCAAAGCGTACTCTCGATATAAAGAGACATTACGAACGCCGACATTCTACACCAACCAGGAGAAACCGAAGCAAAACCCTGAGGAAGACAACCCGCCGCGGCACTCAACTGATTCCTGTCCTTAATCAGAAGAAAGACAGACCAGCGACACACAGCATAGACAGACATCTGTAAGTTGTTCAGCGGGAACAGGATTCCTACATGAGGATGCCATTGTACAATGCAACAAGAGACGATGCAAGGGGCGAAGGGTTTACTCAGTACAGTGGAGTTATCGATAAGAAGAGGCGAATGCGGAGACAGTAACAATGTAAAATTTCATCATCTTTTTTAAGTTGTGCCAATATTTTCATTTTTTTACGCGATTCGGGACGAATTTCAAAGAGACGTGGACTTTATTAATTGTAACTTTTAACAACTTAAAAATTTATTTGATGTTATCATGATTATCATTCTTTGTTGCAATGTATCTAGATGTTGCTTTAATCACGTTATCCTAATAACATGTTCATATATATAAAGCATGATTTTTGTTGCGAAATAATTTGTCATTCTGTTGGCTTGGATGGTTCTGAATATGAACCATAGCTCCTAAACAAGGGAGTAGGTGCCAATTAAGAAAGTCCTGAATAATGAAACAATTCCTGACCTGAATAGGGTTACAAGAAGGATATGCCATGGAGATAACGAGCAGTATTCAAAATCAACGTCTACAAAAAAAATACAAAATAGGAGCAGAGCAAACGCAGACGTCTGAAATATCAGAGGTGGGATCAGGTGCCGTGGAAGAGTAAGCATCTCCTGCTGACCTGTCACTCCCGCCTTGTGCTCCTTTTCATGATCGGGAAAAAAGTAATGTGCTGTGCTAACGCCATATTTTTGTTGAATGATTGACTTCAAATAATATAAATTATTTATTGTGGTCACTTTTCTCGATTTTGAAACTTTGGGCTATCAAATTAACAAATTGTCACAGCGAATTCATAAATATTTTTGTAAGGCAGCAAATGGGCTTCCGTAGCTCGTCAATAATGGGGCAATTTGACTTAAGTGGCGGTTAACCTCCATCTCAATTATCATTTTTCAATCTTTATAAATTTTACGGGATGTTTCGTCCGTCTACTACTAATTCTTGTTCAACCGTGAGCTTTCCTCTTATTGTTGAACCCAGATTCTTTTAAACCTCAAGACACAAACACGAGTTACAAATTTTGTACTTTTATATAGAATTAGCAAGGAATAAACTTTTACATGAGCTTGGGAACTATCAGCACCGAAGGTCTGATTCCAACTGACTATAATTTTTAACAACAACTCATACATAATGAACAAAGATAGAGTAAAATAAAAGGATTAACAAAAGAATATAGAAATCACGTATCAAACAATTATTGAGCAAATGGTGACATTTTAGTAGCATGTATATAATAGAATTAAGGATGAAAGATCAAGTGTCAATAAATATAAACAGAAGTCAATTAAGGGATTAATTGTTCAATCTCTGACTATGCCTCAGGTGGGATTAAGGCTGTGCGGAATTTATACAAGTTGTCACATTTGTCGAAATATATGAAAAGTTTTTATAACAATTAACACAAAGTCCAAAAAGTTAATTTACAAGGTAATTTAAAATAAGTCCAAAAATGTTATATTTTACATCGTAACACATGCTCCGCATTCGCGTAAAACACGTCCTCGTGTTTTGATTATTTTCTCAATAATACCGGCCTCTTCTTGGTCTTCCGGATCCTTGACATCTCCGGGATTGACAACGGTGTTGATTTTCTAGAAGTACCGATTCTATGTGATCTCTTTCATCCTGCAATGTTTCGATGGTCTGCAACAGGGCGTTGTTTTGGTTCCTTAACTCTTTGGTCGTTTTCTCACCTTCAGCCAGAATTTTCATTACATAATGGTTATGTTCTTTTCCGATCTCGTTTAATTTCCTCTGCATTAAGTTCATAATCACTTTATCTCCCTGGGCGTCTTCTTTCAGTTTTCGAATTTTCCCACGAAATATGTTATCATTAGAATTGTTTGATTGTTCTTGCATCTTCTTTTTCATAAACATATTTTGATTTTCAAGTTTTTCAATTTCACATTGCGCTTTTGATAATTTGATCGTCATATTCGTCTTCTCTTTATTTGACATGCATAGTTGGATTTTAACTAGGGATGTCAAATCGGTCAATTTTTAATACTCGGTTACTCGGACGTTTTTCCGATCGAGTACCCGGGTACTCGGTAAAAGTGTAAATAAATATGAACAAGTTAATTGATAAATGTTAAACATTGAAAACTCTTGTAGAAAAAAAAAACGATGGGAGGTTACCTGGAAATGTGTTGTAACAATTATGACCACTTTGTACCCGACGAAATTTAATCTAGCATTTATTAAGTTCAATTTATTTATAAGATAAATACGAGAAATAAAATTAGAAATGGTTCACATTGTTTTTGTTTAAAAAATAATTTGTTCCGTAATTGTAATGTAAATCTTTGGTGCGTTTGACGTCCGATAAGTTGACTGAGCTACATGTACGGTACAAACCTATAACAGAGCGGATTTATACGATCTTCGTACACTTTTTGATCCTAGATTTCATAGAATTACGATACGGTATGTTGTAGTTTGGAGCAACGATGGACATAAGATTTTTACAGCATTTGCCTTCAACCATTTGCATTAATTTGCATGTAATCAAACGCATCCATATCAACAACTGCACGTGCAATATCGTCTGCCTCGTTCCCCGAGAATTTACGGCTTCTTGGAGAATTGACAATTTTTTTTTAATTTATTTAAAAATAATGGACCATAAACGATGTTCAATGAAAACAAATAATTAAAGCAAAATTAAAGCAAACTAAACATAAGGGTAGAAGACAGTTGAAGGTGAGAAAAGCCAGGTAGGTACATCAGCTGTAACAGATGACTTAGATATAATTGAAATCGAAGGTTTTGAAATAAAGATGAAAAATAGAATTAAATATGGTAGAGTGAACTCTGGAGGTATAATAATAGCATATAAGAATGAATTAAAAAACTTTATTAGCATTCATGAAACAGAATGTAAAGCTGTACTGTGGTTAGAAATCTCAAAAAAATATACGCTTTATGAAAAAAATCTACTAATCGGAAATATATATATACCTCCAGAAAATTCAAAATACGGTAGTAAAGATTTATTTAGTACAATTGAACTAGAGATGCAAGAATTGGCACATAGTGACAAACATGTTTTGTTAGCAGGTGACTTCAATGCTCGAACCGGAACAGATATAGAAATTTTCAGCGTTGATAATGAAAAAAATGATCAATTTTGTGAAATCTTTGAAACCATGGAAAATGAAAATTTCCTTATAGACGATGTGTTAGATAGAAACAATGAAGACAAAGTTCAAAACTCATATGGTAAACTTTTATTGGAAATGTGTAAATTAAATAAGTTGTTAATTGTAAACGGTCGTATTGGCGATAACTCATTAGGAGAGGTAACGTGTAAAGGTTCGAGCACTGTAGACTATTTTCTTTGTGATTATTTTCTTCATAAGTATATAATGAATATGCAAGTACTTGAACAAAACAAATTATTTTCTGATGTTCATAAACCTATTGCTTTGTATTTAAAACTACAAAAAAGTGATTTCAGTATGAATTGTTCAAATACAACGGAATGTGTAGAAAAAATCAAACCATGGGATCCTTCTAGGGAACAAGTATATGTACAGTCTATTGATACTGATCATCTAAATGAAGTTGTAGCATTGTTAGATTTAAACAAATTAGAAAACGCTACGGAAAGTGTAATTAATGAAATTGTGGAAAAATTAAATAAGATATACATAGATGCAGCAAAAATTTCTATAGGCGTCAGTACTGATAAAAGAAAGAAACAAATAAATAAAAATACAAAGAACTCTAAACCATGGTTTACAAAGGCTTGCGAAAAAGCCCGCAAAAAATACCGGAATAGCAAAGTTTATTATTTTAGAAAACGTACAGAAAATGCACACAAAAAATATAAAGAAAATGAAAAAAAAATACAAAAAAGTCATAGATAAAGAACAGATTAAATATAGAAACAATTTTAGTAAACATTTAAAAGAAATCAAAAATAAGAACCCCAAAGAGTATTGGAAAATAATTAATAACTATAAAAAAAGAAATAAACATGAAGAAAACACACCAATAGATATAGAAACACTATATGAATATTTTAAAGATTTAAATAAAGCTCCGGAAATAGATGAAGAAATTAATCAAATAGTTGATAATGATATCTCTAGTTTACAGTTCATAGATCTTAATCAAGAACTTAACAAATATATAAATCAGAATGAAATTAAAAAAGCTATAGAAAAGTTAAAAAACAATAAATCTAGTGGAGAAGATGGTATAAGAAATGAATATATCAAAGCAACGCAGAACATAATGTTGCCAATTTATGAAAAATTATTTAATTTGATTTTTTCATCAGGTAATATTCCCTCTTCTTGGTTAGAAGGAAATATTATACCAATATATAAAAACAAAGGCGAAAAAAGTAAGCCACAAAATTACAGACCAATTACAATTTTAAGTTGCGTTGGAAAACTTTTCACATCGATTCTAAATGAACGACTAAATATATTTTTTGATGAGTTTAAAGTAATACATGAAAATCAAACAGGCTTTAGAAAGGGATATTCAACAATTGATAATTTATTCTCAATACATATGTTATTCGAGCTTCTTAAAACAAAAAAGAAAAAACTATTTTGTTTATTTGAATATACAAAGACGAACTAAAATTTGAAAACTATTTTAATATCTTATCAAAAAAGGACTTAATTACATTTTGTAGATTTCGAACGTGTAACCATCATTTACCAATTGAAAGTGGACGCTGGCTTAATATACCAAGACAAGATAGAATTTGTCCCCATTGTAATCTAAAAGAACTCGGAGATGAGTTTCATTATATATTAAAGTGCAACTCGCTACAAACAGAAAGAAAACTATGCTTAACAGAAAAACACATAAAATTCCAGAATATAATTAGTTTTAAAAACATCATGAATAACAATAAACACTGCTTTCTAAGAAAATTGTGCTCCTTTGTAAAGAAAATAAATAAAATATGCTCCCCGGCCTAAATTCCCATACTTCACATTTATAGCAACCTTCCATTTTTTGGTAGATTTTGTTTAGTTTCTTATTCACGCATGCCTTTTAGACCTATTGTTGTATATAAAATCACCTATATGTTTTTTAGTCTCTATACACTATTGTAAAATGGTGAAGAGATTCAAATAAATGAATGAATGAATGGGTCGAGAAACGAAAGAAAACTCCGTCGACAATTAAGTTTGAACTATCTGAAAGTTAATAAAGCTTTGTTGTGAGGTTGCAGTTACCGTCTTTTTCTTACAAAATATTCAGATATAAAGAGATGTAACAGAAGCCGGATATTTTTTATTTCAAGCTCAATAGGATAATATATCATGCCAATATATATGTATGAATGGTGTTTGGTCACGATAATTACTACTGTATAAACACTGCCACAGGCGAGAATGGTCATTTAGAGGCGTAGGAAACCCTAATTACTGTATGTACAAGTGCAATGAAAATTTTACGTTTTAAAATCGATGTTTTAATGCATTAATATACAATGTATAAGCTTAGAAATATTTAAAAATATACAATCGAGTAACCGAGTACCGATTTTAGTATTTGATACTCGGACGTTCGATCGAGTACCCGGTTAACCGGGTACTCGTTGACATCCCTAATTTTAACATTTTTCAGCTCAGTTCGTAGAGTACACGATATATCACATATTGAACGAAAATGATTGTCTCGAAGAGAACTGAATGGTAATTCTCGCAGAATTCGTTTGTTTTCGAGATACTTGCTCAGTCGTTTCATGTCTCGCGCTTTCCCTTTGCGTGGAATTACTGGTTCTTTATGTTCGGGTTTTGGCGCTGCATTCTTCATCTGTGTAAAACACATCCTCGAATAATGTCCAGTTCTGTGGCATTGGTAACACTTCTGGTTTAACGCAAAACATAAAATGTTAGGATGCACGTTTGCGCACCTTCCGCACATTGGATGCTGACATGAAGGAAAGTTGAACTTTCTCTGTCTCCACTGCGGTCGGAAAGAATAATCCATTGCTGATCCTAAAACGTAAAGTAACATAAACTAAAAGGTTTTACGTTTGGGAAAAGGTGACCCCAATCCCTATCCGATACAACCCGTTAAGAACCATAATTACAAGACTTAAACCAAGAGATTCTGCTCTATCAATTTCCTAGCCAGTGATCAATATCATAGACGTGTTATTTTCTGATGTCAGACATTACTTTTTAAATACTACATTATATGTACTAAAATACACACATACTAAAATATTTACATTTGCAAATGTTTTCTTTTATATAACACTACTGAAAGCAAGCGTTTTTATAACTGTGTAAATACAGGTATGGGGTCAAGAGGTCATAGATGTGCGTTTGGATAAACGTTCGACGTAATTTCTCTGTGACGTCATAAAGGGTCGACGCGCGTTTAGTGGATTACATACATGCCGTTGGGTTTGAAAAATTAGAGAGGTTGAGATCTTAAACTTGTACGTGTACGTGTACTTGTATATATTTTGACGTACACGTACACGTTTTTTTAAATTTGTCTCTTGAGATTTTTATGACGTGAAACATGTACGTGTACACCGCGACCGGTGTCTCTGTTTAATTATTTAGAAGGTTTTTTGTCGTCAGTTAGTAAACAAAACTTGATGAAAATAAGTGCTCGTGAAAGTGAACATCCTATAAAATGTATAACAATCACATTTTCACACTTAAACAGGTCGGAGAGAATACTCGAAATCGGGTATTATCCGTGAAATCGCGTATAATACTCGATATTAGGGTATCGTTGAATCCGCGAAATCGGGTATAGGAGGTGTAAACACCTAATAAAACTTAAAGAATGGGATGGCGCATGTTGCCGAGTTAACTTTCATCTAGATACACATGTTTTCTAAAGATATAACTAGCCAAGTAAGAATTTGGATTTCAAGATTAATGCGCTCGGGACAACAAATACCCGTGGAGCTCAGTACATTTCATGATCTGCACACAAAAAGGCGTTCGATTTGCTTTATATTTTACCTTATGTTGAAAGTATATGCATCTTCCTAATGTTCATTCCCAACACAACAGAATTGTAAAGTATCAGAATTCGGGAATTTATAATAATTCCACATCAACACGACAAACATGAACAATTTGTAAATAAATCAAATTATACGGAAACACATTTCACACACCAGATATGATGCCATGTATAAACAAGAGATTGTCTATTCTATCTAATTATGCGTAATTAATTACTTTCACATTCATCTTGTGCATAAAATCAAATTTATTTTTGAATGGATAAATAATGTAATGATAAAAATGTTTAAAATTTCGGCTAAAAGAACCCTCTTTCTCTTTTTTTGAAAATCTTTTCTTTTTTATTTATCATTCAAACATATTTGCAGAATATGTCTTCAAAATTTTAGCAGAGACAGTGATAGTTTCAGGAATACAATTTATGAGAGAACATAACTGTTGATCGTTTATTTACTCTAAGTCATCAATATTTTACCAATGTTACCTGGCGACTTCGAAGGGGGGAGGGGGGAGTAAAGGCTTCTTGACCACCTCTGACAAAACAACCTCGACTGTGTTATACATGTGTCTAAAAGACCTCTCTTTGAATGTCACGGTCGGTTAAACTCGGTCATATATTTTTAATCGTAAGGAAGAGTGTGTGTGTGTGTGTGTGTGTGTGGGGGGGGGGGGGGGGGGTAGGTTCGAACTTTAGTACCTTAATTATTCTCCAAACATCAAAACTTTACCCATTTTTAGCCTATACTGCGAGGTATCTGTGGAAAGTGGGGGCCGGGGCTTTACCTATGTAACAAGGTTCAATGTATATACTAAGTATATATTGGGAAAAAAAGTACCCCCCCCCCCCCGTAGGTTCCGACGCCAATGATAAAGAAAGGAAATGGCTACGATTTTTATGAAATTTTAATGTCCGATGAGGAATTATATTCCCAATAAGTTAGACAAGAGTTTCCAAGGCAATTGAACACTCCATTATTTCAGATTGTTCATTAACATGTTCATAAACGTAAAAACTATAAGAAATGTGAAAACTTGACTATGTAATTCATATATCAATATGACTGTACCTCGATCTATATTGAGAAATTCAATGTATTTAACTTTATGAAAAGATGTACACATTTGACTTTTATTTATAACCCCCCCCCCCTTCAAAAAACACGAAAATCCTGTTCATATGACTTCTCGCTCTCAATTTTCACAAAATGCATAAAATAAAGGTAAAAAATAGTATATTTTTTATCGATTAAAATGCAACCAAAAAATTTACGGTGTCTTTGAATTAAACATTTCATGCTAAATTGACATAAAAAAGATACTCCGCTTCAATTAGCTATTTTCAAACTGTTTTCCCGTGCGTATTTATTTCATCTTATTTTATTTTCTTCTTTATAATAACGTTGGTATTCTATAATGGCAGAGATATACAATTATGACTCGCTTATACTGTACTCTCTAACTGTTAGGAGTAATTTATATTTCAGTAAAAATACATAACACGGCGTTAGTCGTTTAATTTCTTTAAAATTTCACGTTTTATGAATAGTGCACAAATTAGAAAATTTAGTATATGGAATACTTTAACGGGAAATAAAGACAAACGAAGTGTAGTTGTTTGTTTTTAGAAATTATATTGAAAAATGATAACGCCACTGTGTCCTCTTTGTTACCCCAGCAGTGAAATTTGTTGTGTGATTTTAAAGTTATTTGAGAACCATATGAATTAGGTTTAATAAAAATAAATCCACAAGATACTGATGTACAAGTAACAGTTACTGGCATAATGCGCCGTTGCTTTATTCTTTAGTTTTATAGAAAGTTGCACGAAATACCCGATTTCGCGGATTCAACGATACCCTAATATCGAGTATTATACGCGATTTCACGGATAATACCCGATTTCGAGTATTCTCTCCGACCTGTTAAATTGGCTTATTTTTATTATTAAAGCTACACGTTTTCACTTACGTGTAGATTCGATTCTACAAGTTTTACGAACGTGTAGCAATCTTGACGTCACTAAAATTGATGACGTAATACACACAGAATTTAGGTTATTCCCCTACTAGACGTACCCGTACACGTACACGTTTGAAATCTCAACCTCTCACACGTTAAAAGTAACAATCAGGCAAATATAAAGTGTGAATAAGTCACAAATGTAAATATAAGTAATAAGATATCATTTTATGGGCTTTATGGGATTTGATCACGTGACCAACCCGTTTTACATCTCAATAAAACTCAAAAAATGATACCTTATTTCTTAAATGGTGCTTCATAGGAATAAATTCTAAGACAGGCCCTCGCTGATATCACCTCTGTTGTACATACTTAACTTATATTAAACTAAAATGTATTTTTTTTTCTTTTTGGATATGATGTTTTATTTAATTAATTCAATTTATCAATTCGACAAATCTGCATCCTTCCTAGGCGATGATGTCTCTGTAATTTTTTCGCGAGATGGTTTTGTAAGGTTTGCTTGACGTGGCGCTCTGAAATCCTTTATCTTTGAAATTCTTTCTAAGGTAATCCTCGTAAGATGTGAATGCTTTGAATATTTCAGATTTCGACGATTCATCATTTTCATCAAACTGAAAATAAAATAGAATTGCAAAATTTTTAACTTTTTAACAGCCATGAATCGGAATGGTAAAAATATCAACCTACCTTCTCTGCTGCTCTTTTCAAATTCCGTTCGAGATTTTTGTATTCGGGCGATGATAGGGGCTTTCAAAAGACTTTAATAGAGTCAAAATTTTTTTTACTTCCCTTTCCATTTTACTTAAAGCCTAAATGTTCTTTGTTTATGGTAGATACCAGTGCACTTTCGTTTTAGTGATTTAAGACGTTTATTGTTTCTTATTAATATTGAATATACTTATATGATAGAAAACAATGTAAAGAAAACAGAATTTTGTGAGATGTTATTGATGTTCTTTTCAATCTTGAATTTAAAAAAAAAATTGTATTCTTTTTTACATAAATGTTACGGAAGCCCATTTGGTTCATTCTTCGATTTTAAGGGGGCTGACTATAGTTTTATTGTGTGAAAACTACAATAGCGAAACTCTTAATTTTTATACCATATATAACTTACATGAACTTCGGTGTACATGCAAAGTTTGGGGGAAATCTACTATCCAGGTATTTTTGAAGGACCTTTTTTTTAACATACAGGCACATTTACTATAGGGTTATATAGGAAAATGTCGATTTTGAGCACTTTAAAGCA
>NW_026930277.1:0-42213 GCF_032062105.1 Saccostrea cuccullata
ATAGGTCCTTAATGGTGGTTTAATGGTTGTCTTTAAGTCACCATTAAACACCTTTAAGTAACATTTACACCACCATTAAGTTACCATTAAGCCAACTCTAAGTCCTTAATGGGTGCTTAAATGTAGCTTAATGGTAGCTTAATGGTGGCTTACAGGTCCTTAATGGTAACTTTTAGACCACCATTAAGTCACCATTAAGCTACCATTAAGCTAGACTTACAGGTGCTTAATGTCCAAACTCCATTAAGCTACCATTAAGCCACCATTAAGTCACATTACGCAGTCGATAATATTGTTTATATGGGTGAAAAATTATTTTTATAGTGATTTGTTATCAATATTATAAATGTAGAGTTCGCTTATATCTTGATTTGGTAAAAATTATGAAAAAGAACGAAATTCAAAGTCAAAAAAAAAAAAGAAAAACGCCACAGTCGGAGCGCGATCCCATGACCTTAGGGTTGCAAGGCGAACGCCTTATCCATTAGGCTATCGCCGCTCTTGATAAAAAGTGAAAATATTAAATATTTGACCTTTATTTTTTTCAAAATTTGTTTGGACTTGTAATTGTAAAGGTATTTGCTAGTATTTTGTTGAACATTTCCAAAAGTCTTGAATTGATTTATTTATCAAAATATAAACAATTTTATTTGTGGATCTTAATACATTACACGGTGTGTAATAATTATTTATTTTTAAAAATCATATACACTAAAAATAAGAACAACGCATGTAATAATGTTTTATTTAAAAAAAATAATATATGGTTCTGATACAGGATGTTTTGTTTTATTTTCACTTTAAATGATTTTAAGAAAAAATTAGACACCTCGAGCAAGCCACTGTGGCTATTAGCTTACTTCGTTCCCAGTGATCAAGTTTATGCATGTTGACAAAAAAACTCGTAGAAATTATGATCGAGATAGAATTATGAGATGGAATAGATTTTGCGTAAATGATATTAAAATAACTAAAAGTTAGTTCAAAGATTCTATATAAGATGCGTAAAAGTTTAATGAGGGTTGACCATTAAGTCACCATTAAGCTCAGCTTAATGGTGGCTTAATGGTAGCTTAATGAAGTTTGGACATTAAGCACCTGTAAGTTGCAGCTTAATGGTGGCTTAAAGGAATTAACTTCTTTAAGCCACCATTAAGTCACCATTAAGCTACCATTAAGCGATTGCTTAAAGGTGGTCTTTCGTCTTGTGTACGTAAGTCGTTATTACTCAAATCAACTACGTCCCCAAATAGTTGTAACAACACCCCCCTCCCCCTCTTCATAATATGTATAATAAAATAATGTATTTTAAATTCTTCTTAGAACCTTACTTTTTTTCCTTAGAACTCGCTAAAATTAATAAAAAGGCCTTATTTTAACTTTACGCCCTAACTTACGCCTACCCATGAGTAGACGTAAAATTTTGGCCTAAATTTAGTCAGGCGTAATGATACGCTCTTAATGAAATGCAAATATTCGTGCTAGTCCCGACTTTACGCCGGCGTAGCGCTACGACTGGGCGTACGACCTTTGATGAAACGGGCCCCTGGGTATCAACTACAAATGATTCTTTTTAAAATTAAAGTTTAATTTAATTTTCGCTAGTAAAATTTAATCATATATAAATTAATGATTTAAAAAAATGAAAAAAAGATTTTAAATATTCCTTTTCTAGTTGTTCACTAGTTCGTCTAATTAAAACGAAGCAAAAATCATTTTGTTTTCATCTTGAATCATTTAAAGCCATATATGGCGTATGTACAATGAAAATTATTAGACTAAAATTATAAGAACTTATTACTTGTATCATTACTTTATATAAACATGATAAAGATAGAAATTTTCCGTAAATTACAAAATCTAAGTCAATTGCGTTATAAAGATATCAAAATTTAATTTGGATTCTCGGAATTTTCTCCGACTTGGAAGAAAATACAAAAGATTTAAATAACACATTACAGAGAAGATAAAATAGTATTATTAGATAAAACGAGGTGTTCTCCGTGCTCCGAATTGTATGAAAAGCTTTAATTTATATGTATTGACTATATTTCTTTACTTAATTTTGTATTTTTCAAAAATATAGTTTTTTGATCAGTTACGCCATATATGGCTTTAAAAAAACGCTTCATAATTGCATGACACTTATCATTGAGCTGATTGAGTAAATGTATATAATTTAATAATGAGATGTCTGTGAGGCATATATGTAAAAGCAAATATTGCTATATTAAACAAAGGAAAGGGGGGAATTCAAATTAGGAAATAAAAGATCGTTTTTAAGTAAATCAGTCTTGTAGTACTGCAAAATGGATGCAGTTATGGAGATTTATGGATAATATGAGCATGCTGTCTGGAATATTTCCATATTAGGGAATTTAATAGCAAAAAAGAGTGAAAATACCGGTGGTGCTTTTCATGTATTACATGTGTATTTTAAAATTCCTAATAGCCCAAGGGGATTCCTCAGTGTAGAAAACCACTAGCCCCATCCTCAAAAATGGAAGCCCCGGGTGTAGCGCGATGCTAATTACACACCCATCATGTGAAATAGTTATAGTAGCCCTATATCAATTTCAGTATTGTTTTAAATTAATGAAAACAAATGACAAAAACAATAATTAAAAAAAAATCAAAATAAAGCAGCCACTCAGTCAAAATCAAAGACAAAAAGAAGCACTGTTTTGACTGAAAGATTTTCAGTAATACAATGAATCTCTTAAGTTACATATCAGATGAGATAAACTTACATATATTTATTTAGTGGTTGTCAATTATCCTATTTATCATCATCTCAGCTCACTTTGCGATTGTAATACTGTCTACATGAACCGATAATTTAGAGCTGATTTATGAACACACGATTGTTAAAATTTTCATTTCCCTATCCAATATACATTGTCAGAACATACTTAGTTGGTTATGATATAAAATTAAATAATAAACACTTTCGATTTATTAAAGATTATCTAACAATATACGATCATTTACTAAATACTTCTCGACCTCAAGCGAGTTAAAAAGACAGAGAAAATTCAAAATACAAACAAGTGCAACTTAGTATTAATTGTTCCGATATATATTTTAATTTTGTGCGCAATTGTTTTCAAAATTACATTAAAATCAATTTTCCTTAAACAAGAACCCAGCAATAGATAAATATTAATCGAATAAACTCACCTTTTCTCTTGTCAATCAGACAACCTTGTTGACATTAAGTGTTTCTTAGTCGCCATATTTTTTTCCATGAAAACAAACGTTGTTATGATCAGGATCAACGGAAGTTGAATTTCGGAACTCTCGAGAATTTAGAGTTCCGAATGTAAAACTGAAACAACAAAACACGGTGCGTCCGTGAAAGCAACTTTTTTGGACACTTTTTTGGACAAATCGTCGTGTCCAAGTTTTGTTGGGTACTAACCTGCAAATACCCAATTAGGGTGTTTCAAGCATATTCAGCGACACTTCTTATTGGGTATACCCAATAAGCAAAAAGTACCCAATAAGTACAATCTTGGCATGAAAAATACCCAATAAATGCACTCTCGTAAACACAGACGGACGGACGGACGGACAAACCCAAATTAATATCCCCCACTTTTCAAGCGGGGGACAAAAATTGACTTTAGTAGAAGAGACAAAGGAGGGAACTGCACATTTTCAGGCTATTTCCATGATAAGAGTACAGATGAATGCAGAGGTAACAATATGAGCTTTGTTTTAATAGTTGAACCTATGTTAAAGAAAATAAAAAATCATTTAATCAAAAGAAATTTTTAATTGTTTTATAGTCACTAATAATTTAGAAATTAAATTTTTGATTACAAATACATACATGTGTCTTTCGAGACTCGAAATACTAATTTTAAGATGCTATTCTCTTGTGTTTTAGAGTGCCCTCCGGGCTACTTGCCATATAATCATTGCTCGCATAGGTGCCGTTACCCTGGATATGGCAAAAATTGTCAGAAAGAATGCTTATGTAATGAAGAATATTGTGATTTTCAGATGGGCTGCACTAACTCTACTGGTAAACTTGTTTGATTGATTGATTGATTGATTGATTGATTTTTTTATTGTTTAACGTCCCTCTCGAGAATTTTTCACTCATATGGAGACGCCACCACTTGCCGGTGGAGAGCTGCAAATTTTGTCCTATACTCGGCACTCAGGGTCATTGAGCAGAGAGGGATCTTTTTCGTGCCAGCACCTACTGCGACACGGGACCTCGGTTTATACGGTCTCATCCGAAGGACCGAAGTACTGAACGTACAAATATATTAACAATAGTACCTATCATAGTTTCAGCGTTAGTATTTCTTTTATTTTTAATTCTATCAACATTTTTCCTCATTCGTCGAAAAACTAGGCATACTGCACCACAAGCAGATACTGCTTCCTTTGAAGAAAATAACTTGCATAATGTGGTGGACGTATTTCCTTCAGGGTTAGGCCCTCAGAATCACGCAGTAGAAGATGTTAATCTTATAAACGAAGATCTTCAAATGATGGAGGACGAAAATCCGACAGGATTCGAAAGAAGCATAGGGAAAAAGAAAACAAATACTTTGAAAATGAATACTGAAGTTACCAACATAAGAGAGAGAGAAAATATATATACATTAGCATTTGCATCCTTTGGAAGTGTGATGATGGAAAAGTCGGTTCACGATTATTCCCCGCTTCAATTCAACTAATCACCTTATACCTTTTGAACGCAATTTACATTTAATAAGTGCTTATCAAAATACAGACACTGTGTTACATCCGAAATTAACTACATTCATTGTAAAACGCTTAGTGTAAAAACGTATTATAGGTTCATTCTTCTGATTTTTTTACTGTAAATCATAAAGAAAATATGTATAAGAAACATATAAAAACCGTTTCATTCATAGTTACATTTTTTAACGTGAATAAAGAATGTAAAACTATTTTCATTCACTAATATTACAGGTAAGAGTAGATCGCCCAGTCTGACATCTAAATTGTTTCATGATCGTGTCTACAATATTTTTTTAATTTAATATTTGTGGACATATGCTTTATTCATTTATTATGGTATACATCTACATATGTGTGATTATACTAATAAACAAATTTTCAAAACTTATAGAATTAACGATAATTTAAGTAAAAACACCCAATATAAAAACTATGTTGTGCAGGTGATAGTTCCAAGCTGCTATTATTAAACTCATTATTATTTTCATGAATAGCAAAAAGCATTTTTCATAAAATAAATAGTAACGTTTGGGCAGTGAGGTCATCAACGATAGGCTGACATGGTTTTTCTCCGTCGATTTTGACACTGTTTCATGAATTTTCCTCTCTTTATTATATATTTTTGTCATTTGCACAACATGTCATTAATTTTCATAGATAATAATTTAATTTTTATTATAGTTTTGGCTTATGTTATGAAGAAAATGAAAAATTCCGAAAATTACAACCAAAAATATTATGCAAAACATTTATTTTCACAAGAAGATGTTCAAGCAACAGTGATGGATCAAGAGGAGGAGGAAAAGGGAAAAATACAGTTTAAATTCCTTTACAGAGGGAAATCAACATTGCTAAAAGTAGATTTTTTATTCACATGATAAAATATTTTTAATTTGCACTTTTGACGCTGACACTTGTGTCGCCTTAAAAAGTTAAGTTTAAATTTTCCATATATGGACATATATGAATACCTTCTTCAATCATGATTTTAAATGCAAGGACGTACATGTACAAATGCATTTTAAAATGTTTGCCGGACTTACATTGATTGAAAATTTTTATATAAAGTCGTTTATTATTTTAATCGTAACTTTTCTAGCAATCATAGAGGGTTGTCAAAAGTGAGTACCTTTGAAATAGATTGTTATCTTTCAATGGACAAAAAAGTGTAAACAAAAAATGCAAAGGTATTAATTTCGAGGTATTTTTTTGTAAAGAAATAAATGATCTTTTTAACAGTGGATCTGAGAAAGGGACTTGCACATGCACTGGGTATTTTTTCGACGAGAGAGCAAAGGTTTGCAAAGGTAATTCTTCTTATTTTTTCAAAATATAATATTATTTACAAAATTTAAAATGTTTTCAAATCAAATCTTCATTTCTTTATCTAAATGCAAATAAATTATCCTTTCTTTAAAACACTACTTCGATTATAATTCAATCAGTGCGTAATAACTAAATAACTACATGCAAACCCAAAACATTTCACTTGTGACACTAAATCTGTAGCGTTATGGTTTTATATATTTGTCTTTGACCATAACGCTACAGATCCCGTAATGCAAAAATGTGCAGTTTACGGCAATATTTTGTGCGCACTTTTGGGGAGAATTTCTCAACTTTCCAGCATCGGTAAATTAACTACCTTTCATCCCCTAATTCTAGGCACATTATTTAACTAATCTTTACATTTTATCCATCTACCATATAGATGGATATAGGTATATATATATATATTATAGGATATAGGATATAGGATATTATAGGAAATAGGATATGGATATATTTTATAGATCCATATATAAAACCATAACGCTACAGATCTGCAGCTACACTTAAGGATATCCGATCCTCAGTCAGGAAGGATAACTCCAAAAATTCATATTTAATTTGAAATGCAGCAAAATGAAGCTTGAAAATAAAAATTTTTCATGCAACAATTTTCATTAAATTCATCTTTATAAGATTCAAAGTTTTTGGAAGTCTTAGAAAGGTCTTATAAAAGTTGACATTTGTGCCCTATAAAAGGACAAAAAATTATATAGTTTTAGAGAAATAAGATTTTCTTGAATCCAGCCTTAGATACCAATGATTATTAGCATGATATGAAATTTGAAATGATTTGTGGTGTCTTGCATTGATAGCAAAAACTTTTTACACTATGTATTATAGAATATCAGACGGAAATAGAAGACAAAAAATACAAAATAAGTATAAAAATCATGACAATTTCTCTGAATGTCTGGATACCTATCGTTTTTTAACCTATAATATATTTGTTGATCAATTTGCAATTAGAAAATGCATAGCTGATATTCCTATTCACTTTTTCTGCAAAAATATTGGAGGTTTGGCGATTTTTCCTATATAATATTAACATATTAACATATAATATAAGATTTACTTCAATCTTTAACTTAAAAGAAATACTGTGGATAAATTTACATAACTCTTTGGATTCAGAGATACTTTTATAAGTATTTTTGATTACTTAACTGCTTATTTTAATATGTTTTACGGTGTGACCGCTGGGGCGAGCGCAGTTTATTTACTATCATAAACCTACACATGTACTGTCTATCATTCAAGAAAAAGAAAGCAAAAAGAATAAAACAAAACAATAAAAAGAAATCATTTCCCAAGCATCGGGATCGAGATTCCAAACTTCTCGGAAGTTTCCGACAAAATCGGAAATACCCGAACCCCTCGTTGAAGTGACGAATGTATGACGTCAGATAAAAAGTTCTGTTGACTTAGGACGCAAACGCTAGTTTTATGGAAAAGAGATTGCATTAAATCGTTGTTTTCAAGTAAGTTGTTGCTATGTTTTAGCCACCATGTTGCTATGCACCGCAACATGTTTTCCGAGTCTCACGGAAGCAACCGACATAACTTCGTCAAAATTCGTAAGTTTCCGGTGACGTCATTTGTATCATTTCCGAAGGGCAAGGTGAAGGCCGGTGTTGTGGCATGGGGGTATTTTTTTGAATAAGGTAAGGCAAAATCATTTCGTTTAGATTTCGGTAAGAAAAATGTTCCTTTAATTTTTTTACTATTTTTTGATTTATTCGCGCAAAGGACATTGGGTAGTGCAGGAATTTGGGAATGTTGCACAGAGAAATTTGGCTGACGTATGTACAGATTTCAATCCGAATTTCCTCTGTTCTTACACGTTAGTCTATTGAGCTCGCTTCGCGAGCGTCGCTTCGCGACGCTCGCTGCGCTCGCTATAAACCTGAGGATCGGACTACCTTAATATTAATAAATAGATCCCTGTGTAATAAGATTGTGTTTTCGATGTATTTTAGAATGTCCCCCTGGTTATATGGGCGTAAATTGTTTACTTAGATGTCGGTACCCGGGATGTGGGCAAGATTGTCAATATGGGTGCTTATGTAATGCAGAGCATTGCGATTTTCGGAGTGGTTGTGTCAACACCACAGGTAAATTCCCTCAAAGTTCTGTAATGATCTGCTCTAAATTTCATAATTTAAATTATTTCTTTACGGCATCAAAAAAGAAATTTAATAATATTTCTATTAAAAGCATAAGTGCAATACCGCATTTAAATTAGACTTTCATATTCTGGTAATTTAGCTTGTTCTAAATTCACTGCTTGACATTTTGTCAAAATTTTTCCTTTAATGCTACAAAACACTGAAAATCATTCTTTATTCTTATTTTAGATAATGGAACGCATATCTTAGTAAGGGATTTATCACACGGACCCGGAAGTCGAATTTCCATTTCCATGTTTATAAAAATCCCTATAATAATAATAGCAGGAATTATATTTCTTTTATTGCTTATTTTAATAAGAATGGTGATAATTTATCGAAAAACAAAGGATACCTTGACAAAGACGAAAATTTCTGATAACCTTGAAGGGAATGATCGAAATACAATGGCTAATGAAATTTTTCAATGCACGCCCCAAAGTAGGTCATCACAGGGAAGTCTCCATCTTGCCTCTTCTGAAAATTTAACCGATAATGCAATTTCTTTTCACGCAAAAGGACGTAAGAAGAAAAGGAATAAAGTGATTGATACCAAAAATACAGGGGTCATGAAAACAACGCAAACAGATAATGTAAAGACACACACGTATTCAACTTTTGCAAGCATTAGAAATGAAATGTTGGGAGATTCTGCTTATGAATATTGTAGACGGAATTAGTCCCCTACCGATGAAACCGGAGGGGACTATAGGTTTCCTCTGCGTCTGTCCGTCCGTTCGTCTGTCTGTCCCCGTTTGTCTGTCAGTCTGTCCCACTTGGTTTCCCGCACTTTTTTCTAATAACTAAAAGATATTGAGCTGAATTTTAATACGTGGGTGTATCTTGATGAGTTACAGATCAAGTTTTAATATCGTTCCGATTCAATGATTGAACCGGCCTTTTCAAATGTTCAGGGTTTTCCGCACTTTTCTCCTAAACGCTTGCAGATATTGAGCTGGTTTTAAGTATGAGACTTTACCTTAATTAGTCATAGATCAAGTTTGCATTTCGTTCTGCTTAATTGATTTTTGAAAGAATTATGGTATTTTTATTTTTTTAATTTTATAATTGGATTAAAAATAGGGTTCGTGATGCACTACATTTATGTCGTGATGCACTCAATTTATGTTCTAAACGAGATTGTCATGAATTGAAACTTGCTGGATAGCTTTTATAAATTGATTAGTTATAGATCAAGTTTGCATTTCGTAACATACTTCATTGGTTTCTGAAGGAATTGTGGTATTTTTATTTTTTTATAATTTGATTCACAATAGGGTTCGTGATGGACTAATTTAATGTTGTGATACACTGCTGGATTAATGTTCTAAACGAGATTATCATGATTTGAAACTTGCTGGATACCTTTATAGTGACAAAATATACATCAAGTTCGATTTTTTCTGGTGTAAAATTGATGTTCAACCATGTAAAATAAGCTGTTCTGATCAAAGCATTTGTGTGTGTCAAATGGCATTCAAAGACGTCACGAGTCTTTCTTTGTAAAGCAGATCCAATACATTTAATTCATATTCAAGTAACAACTAAAATGTCCATATTTAAGAAACAATTATTCATACACAGACTCTAATAAAATGATACCCCAAAGAGAAAAGGGGAACCCGGTAGGGGACATGTATTGCTTATGCAATACTCTCTGAATGCTTGTTGATACATGTACTATTTTCAATCCAATATTTAGAAATTGTCATTGAATCTTTTATCTATCTAATAAATTGAACTTACTTCTAAATATTAATGTCACCTTGTATTAAAAAGGATTAGTTTATTGCTAATACATAATGGTAATGTTATACATTTTATAATAAAATTTAAAATGGTTTTTCTTTATTAACTGTCATTTTATAATCATTTAAAAGAATGTAGATGAACCTTGTTACATTCCACAGTAAATTAATGCTTTGCAAAAAATAGAATTTGAAATTGGTTAAACTTACCGGTAGATGCTTTTGCTTAATATAAATGACAAAAAATAGCACTGCCTAACACGAAAATCCCCCAGTCTATTTCTTGCAGATTAATGTATTTTATAATATTAGACCCCTGATCATCCTTTATCTAGTTTTTGAGTTTCAGATTATTTTACGTAATTTTCATGGATCTTTAACGTAGTTTAAGTACAAGTGTAGTTCGGTGATCCTAAGCCAATCATCCACCTTTTTAAAAACGATTTTAAATTACATGTACATAAACCTTTATCTACATGTAGCTCACCTGAGCCAAAAGCTCAAGTGAGCTTTACGATCACATCTGGTCTGTCGTCTGTACGTACGAAGGTGGAGTCAATAAAAAACTCTTCTTCTAAAGAAGAACTTGGCCAGAAATGCTAACACGCACGTTGAAGCATACTGGGTAAGTGTAAATTCTAAATTGCTCAAATTATGACCCCGGGGGTTGGGCGGGGCCACAATAGGGAATCAAAGTTCTACATAGAATTTATTTAATTTTATTTAATTTACATTTAATTCATATTCAAGTAACAACTAAAATGTCCATATTTAAGAAACAATTATTCATACACAGACTCTAATAAAATGATACCCCAAAGAGAAAAGGGGAACCCGGTAGGGGACATGTATTGCTTATGCAATACTCTCTGAATGCTTGTTGATACATGTACTATTTTCAATCCAATATTTAGAAATTGTCATTGAATCTTTTATCTATCTAATAAATTGAACTTACTTCTAAATATTAATGTCACCTTGTATTGAAAAGGATTAGTTTATTGCTAATACATAATAGTAATGTTATACATTTTATAATAAAATTTAAAATGGTTTTTCTTTATTAACTGTCATTTTATAATCTTTAAAAAGAATGTACATAAACCTTGTTACATTCCACAGTAAATAGATGCTGTGCAAAAAATAGAATTTGAAATTGGTTTGAAAAGTAAACTTAGATGCTTTTGCTTAATATAAATGACAAAAAACTAGCACTGCCTAACAAGAAATCCCCCAGTCTATTTCTTGCAGATTAATGTATTTTATAATATTAGACCCCTGATCATCCTTTATCTAGTTTTTGAGTTTCAGATTATTTTACGTAATTTTCATGGATCTTTAACGTAGTTTAAGTGCGAGTATTCTCTGGAGATCCTAAGCCAATAGTCCACCTTTTTAAAAACGATTTTTTAAGTTACATGTACATAAACCTTTATCTGGTTTTTAGCTCACCTGAGCCAAAGGCTCAAGTGAGCTTTACAATCACATCTGGTCTGTCGTCTGTACGTACGAAGGTGGAGTCAATAAAAAACTCTTCTTCTAAAGAAGAACTTGGCCAGAAATGCTAACACGCACGTTGAAGCATACTGGGTAAGTGTAAATTCTAAATTGCTCAAATTATGACCCCGGGGGTTGGGCGGGGCCACAATAGGGAATCAAAGTTCTACATAGAATTTATTTAATTTTATTTAATTTACATTTAATTCATATTCAAGTAACAACTAAAATGTCCATATTTAAGAAACAATTATTCATACACAGACTCTAATAAAATGATACCCCAAAGAGAAAAGGGGAACCCGGTAGGGGACATGTATTTTATGCAATACTCTCTGAATGCTTGTTGATACATGTACTATTTTCAATCCAATATTTAGAAATTGTCATTGAATCTTTTATCCATCTAATAAATTGAACTTACTTCTAAATATTAATGTCACCTTGTATTGAAAAGGATTAGTTTATTGCTAATACATAATGGTAATGTTATACATTTTATAATAAAATTTAAAATGGTTTTTCTTTATTAACTGTCATTTTATAATCGTTTAAAAGAATGTAGATGAACCTTGTTACATTCCACAGTAAATTAATGCTTTGCAAAAAATAGAATTTGAAATTGGTTAAACTTACCGGTAGGTGCTTTTGCTTAATATAAATGACAAAAAATAGCACTGCCTAACACGAAAATCCCCCAGTCTATTTCTTGCAGATTAATGTATTTTATAATATTAGACCCCTGATCATCCTTTATCTAGTTTTTGAGTTTCAGATTATTTTACGTAATTTTCATGGATCTTTAACGTAAAGTTTAAGTATATTTTGGAGATCCTAAGCCAATAGTCCACCTAAAAAAACGATTTTTTAAGTTACATGTACATAAACCTTTATCTGGTTTTTAGCTTCAAATTAGGCTCAAGTGGTATTTGTTTATTCACATCTGGTCTGCTTCTTATTTGTTTGTTATCGAAGGTGGATCAATAAAAAACTCTTCTGAAATTGTGATAAATGTACCAGGTATGCTAACACGCACGTTCAAGCATACTGTAAGTGTAAATTCTAAAATTCAAATTAAAGGGGGGGGCGGTGACAATAGGGAATCAAAGTTCTACATAGAAATATATAAGAAACAGTAATAAAAATCTTCTTCTCTGAACCACTTTTGAAAATCACAATTTGTTGAATTTCCATCGTAGATGTGTGTGTCTAAATTGTTCAAATCATGACCCCGGAGGTTGGGCGGGGCAACAATAGAGAATCAAAGTTTAACGTAGAAATATATAGGAAATATTTTAAACAATCTTCTTCTCAAGAACCACTTTGCCAGAATAGCTGAAACTTATGTGAAAGCATCTTGAGGTAGTACAGATACATGTACTTACATATAAAAAAAATGACAGGGGAGGGGGGAAGGGACACAATAGGTATAACAAGAGGGTAAATCTGGTAAAAGAACTACATCACTCAGGTGAATGATTTGGTCCATGGCCCTCTTGTTGATTTTTTAAATTACTTTTTGCCATTGTATTTGCTCATGTTGTTTGTGAGAGAAACGAAACCGCTTCTTATTCATTTGGTATCAGCGTATATATTTCTTAAGTATGTTCTTGAAATTGTGATGCATGTATGCATGGCGTCGGAAGCAAATTCAAAAATCAGACGGGGGTAAAAAAAAATGCAACATAAAATACTTTTTGACAAGCAAAATAAAAAAGATAATTTTTTTCCAAGCGCGCAAATTCGAAATACCTATTTCAGGTATCATATAGGTTGAAAGCTCGAGATTAGCATCAAACTTCTTTGAAGAACATTTACTTTTAAACACTACAACTTACCCATTTCGCTAATATATCAACATGTTCTATGAGATTTTCTATTTGGAGGGAGGAGGGCCGAGGGGAGGGTTAAAGCTTGAGGGGCTCAATGTCCAATACCTATATTATGCCTTTCTTTGCAAAAAATGGGGGGGGGCTTTCTAGCTACGCCCCCTCACCTAGTACCCCCCCCCCGGTTCCGACGCCTAGGGGTGTATTTGATATATTTTACACGTTTATTTAACGATTACTTTCAGTTGTCATGCCAAATACATAATGACATGTCTGAAAAAGATTCCTTGCTCATTGAAAAAATTGAAATGGGATTTTCTTTTGTGCATTTTCAATTTTATTTAAAAAGTAAACCAAATAATTCCATCATTTTTTTTTACTTTACAATGATTTTCAAAGCTAATTAAAACAATTCAAGAGCATTGAGGCACTTTAATAATTTTAGGAGTTTGCAATATCTAAATTTCAAAATATATAACCCAGTAGCTCCTTACAAGAAATGTCTTCATTCCACTTTGGCTAAAATCATAATCCTTTTTATCTATTGCATTCAAAGTCAAGTAAAACCATTAGCAACTTTCTAATAACACAATAATATGATAATTATAAAAATAAAAATAAAATGATAATGACATACCTCAAGAAACCTTTTCCATCAATATCTATCAATGTTAATCACACGATTTTTGTTATAATTATATCATGTTTCTAACTTCCGGTTCATTTTCATGTCGTTAAGGAAGTGGAAAATAAAAGGGTTTTATTTATTTCACACTGTCTCACTGATTAACAGCTAAAAAAACTGTTTTAATAACTTCCTCATTAAACACATTCTACTTGAAGGGATTTCCTTTTTATTCCGCGATTGTAGAGCTGTCTCGTTTCGATATCTTTAGCAAAGGATGTAATAATGTTATTGAAGGTAAGTGTTGCGTCGATTGATAAATTTTTCTGTGTGCTAATTGACTTGATAAACTTCTTAGTCCTTTTAACTTTAATTACGTATACGAGCAATGAGAGAAGAAATCAGGCATTGATAAATATTATATAGAGTGCAATACTTTATCTTTATGAGGTGCATAACAAAGCCCAAATCGATATTTAAACAAAGCTTTATATAAGTTAAAACGCCTTTGCACTTGATGCTTTATCTTAATTAAAACTGTCGCTTATATTGTTCGATTTTGTTTCGAATAGTCTTTTTATGTCGTTTCCAAAATTTTAACACACATCAATTGTTTTTGCTGAAGTTCTAACAGTCCTTTAGCAGTGAGAAATCTTGTCCATGTCGGCATCTATTTCGACACGGAATATCCACCCTCATCAAAAAGACTCTTCCACACAGTGAATTTGAACCAAATATATATGAAGTAAGTCCTAACGTTCATGATCTAGAACTATTGCTCTAGCCAATGGTTATTTATCTTTGATTAGGTGTGATTTCTTGAAGGTTATCATGAGTTGTGAAAAAAAGTATGAAAGTGTAAATAAATTTACTTTTTAATTTTATCTTGATGGTTCCTTGTAAACAATACTTTTCCGCATTGCAGAACCATGGGTGTTTTAATGCTCACACTGCTGGTTTTCTTTGTGAGGAAATCGAATGAAGACGAGACTGTTAACGTTGGAGTTGTTATCAGGCTCACACAGAAAGGCCTTACATACGGTATAATTCACGGCCTCAGCTTCAGTGTTTTTAGTTTTGATGAGCAGTTAGAAGAATTACTCTTTTAAATTGATGACATTATAATTTCTAGCTTTAAGGTATTATAAATTAAAGCAATGATTAAGAAAATGATGATTTTTACTACTGATAAAAGATTTGAAAAAAAATACACCAAGTTTATTTCTATGAATAAAGTCTTGAAAATTGAACATTATGCTTTATTTTTTTATTTTTTAGCCATGAATACAGTCTTGGAGTCTGTTAAGAAACTGAATCTGTCAGCATTAAGCATATCTACAGCAAATGTGACTACAAGCGATGTCAGCTATTCGATTCAAAAGTAGAGAAACTGTTCTTTTTATTATTTTATTTCTGATCAGAGCATTAGATTTTATCTACGCTATTGAAAATACAAAAAAAAAAATTAATTTTCTCTCTTTTTCTGTTTTCCTTAAATCTTTCAAATACATCAAATTGTTTACATTTAACTCTCAATAATCTTTTAAGAATCATTATCCATATTTATGTATATCAATTTTTTATTTTCATTTAGTATTCTGGCAATGACCACTTTAGATTTACGTGTATTCTATACAAGAAAACTAGAATTTCTATATTATTGTTATTCTTTTGCAGGCTAATATATACAGATTATGCTAATCTAAATGCATCGATTCTTATAAATGAAAAACCTGGATTGAATGTTACTGTCCATAGTCTCTCGGTAAACGCTAGTGGAGAAGTGGAGTGTCAAGATAAAGATGAAAGGTAATGTCTTGAGTAGAGCAAACACGGATGCCCATGAATTGTATTGAGATAACAAGTTACACTGTAGTATTTCATTTCCGAAGTCATTTAAAACAATATAAATGAGCAGAGCAAACACGGACCTCAGACAAACATCAGACATGAGATCAGGTGCAATGAATGAGTGAGGGTCTCCTGCCGACCTAACACATACGCCGTGTGTTTCTTGACATTATCGACAGTCTCCAGCGTGGCGCAGTAGATAGAGCTTCTGCTCTGAAGTCGCGAAGTAAGTAGTCGATCTTGAGGTCGCGGATTTGAATCCAGCTGTAGGAGGTAGAGACCGGTCCTTCGGATGAAACCGTATGAACCGAGGTCCTGTGTCGCAGTAGGTGTTGGTGCAAAATAGATCCCTCACTGCTCAAAGGCCTTGATTGCCTGGTAAAGGATAAAATTTAATGCCCTCCGCGGGCAAGTGTTTATTTTCATTAATTAAAATACAATCAATAACTCAATTATGATCGAGAAATAACGCAAATATCCCATAATTTCAGAAAATTTACGAAGTATACTAGCTAGTAATAAATTAATGTGGACTGTTTTGTAAACATCTGAAGTATGAACTTAAATATCGATAAAACTTTATTTCATAAAAATCTTTAAGATTTTCATAAAAAAAAATCCTCTAAAATTTATTTAAATTGATGGTTTACATACTTTCGAAAAATATAAGGATTTTGTTGAGTTTTTAAAATTGTTCCAGGTACTGTTTTGTATAAGCCATTGACGCTAATGGTTGCGGTTATATACACTTTATAAGAGATCTTTTTTTTTGTGGACTTCCTTGATAGCGACTATTTTACTTCAGTTTTATCATATTTTAGCCGGAAGAAGTTCTTAGATAATTAATAGTGTATATTCCTAAATAAACAAGTAGGAAACTAATAAATTAATGCGTAATCTCGCGAATAGAACCACTCGCCAAGTAAAACAACTCGGTTTTATATGTATGGTGCTGAAACAAATGTGAGATTTCTAGATCAACCGTCCACTCACGAATTATTGACTCGCGATTTTTACGTCAAAGGGCTTTTTGCGATGAAAACCTGTCGCGAATAAGAAATTATTAACAGTATCGGGATATATTTCGATAATAATAATTTGCTGCTGAAAAATGTTCATTGTACATGTTAAATTCATCAATTTCCTTATTTTTTAATAATACTTCAATAACACGCGTCGCCCGCGTGGCGCAGTGGTTAGAGCATCTGCTCTAGAGTTGCAGTAAGGATTCCATCAATTTCTTTATTAAACCAGGGTCGTGTCGCAGTAATAATTCAATCTCCACGCATATGACATCAACATTTTACGCATATGACATCAACATTTTGACGTGTAACAAAGTTAAGGTTCATTGATACTCTGATAAGACAGATACCTCTACAGATAAGAAAGATAAGAGGTCCCGTGGCATTTTGTCCTGAAATTCAGTGAAAGAGTCAATAAGGACCATTTTATAGTTAACTCAAACAATCCTACCACATTATTCAGAGGTTGATATCTAGTTCTATTGCTAGTATATTTTTTAATTATTTTTAATAGTTTTACCTAAAAAGTCCACGGTGTAAATTGAAAAAAATATGGTGTAAAAAAATAACAGCCGCAGAATTGTTTATATACATTTAATTAATAATCATTAAAAAACGATAAAAAATATATACATGCACAGAAAACAATTGGTCTATCTAAAGGGAATTAGATAGGTATGAGATCAAAGTATTATTCAATCAGTAAACTATTTTCTATTTGAATTTAATGTTATAGTTGTTGCTGAAAATCAAATGTTTGGAATTTTAAAAAAAAAGTCGTTAAATGTCTATCTATGAGTTTTCAAAAATGTAAATCAGTCACCATTAAGTTATCATCAAATGCAATTTTAAACAAATGCATATTTATTTTTTCCATCAGAAATGTTCAGCATTGTGGAATTGAAATGACAATCTCCGGGTCGGGGCATTTCCTCGCAATAATAGGTAAAGAAAATATGTTAAATCATAAACTATTTGGCTCGTGGGTCAAAAACATATTAGTCCTAGCATGGCATACTATAAAATTTGGAGTCATCCTTTTTACCAGACGAACCTTAAAGATTACGTGGCCTCTTAAATGGCGAAAAACCAAATAAAAGATGTTAGCTGCAAAAGTGATCTCTTTCATTAAAATGATGTTTTCCAAAGCATTTCATTTTTTAATGAAACCTTTCCTAAAAAAAAGGCTAGCAAACATTAAAAAAAATTACTGGCATCAAGGACAGACCAACATCTAAACGAGATTCGATTGACTTTTACTTAAACTAATAATTAAGAATCATCAACCAAAAATGTTCATACAAAAGGTAATAAAAAATGTTGTGGGGTTATTTATTAATAAATACGTTACTAAGATAAAAGTTTGGGCCCCGTCATTTTTTGAGATCAGTCCCTATTTGGCTTGGAGCCAAATTAGAGATGACACGTATATTGAATATAAGATCAAATGACTAGGCCAGACTATTTATGGTATGCCTTTGAATTCTTTTAAAAATATTAATGATAATAATAATGTACGGGGTGAACTTTCAAAAAATCATTATAATATATTACCCTCTAAGAATGTTTTCTATTTCTATAAGTCAGCCGTAATCCACTATTATAAATTTTGAATTTGTATTGTTTAGAGGCTTATTTAAAATATTGAAGGGACAAATGGGCAGGGGAAGTTTAATGTGTCGATGAAACAAGATGAGGGCAGTTGCATCATTTCAACACCAGATCTCAAGATATGGTTCACAGATTGTGATAAACCTGCTGAATCTATATGTGAAGCAAATTTGTTGGAACTTAAAGAAAAATTTAAAAAAGAACGACTAACTCAGGAAAAGGTAACGTGTTTTTTATTACTTAATAACTGTATTTTGCACTGTGGTTGCTTTCTTTCAAATTGTTGATACCATATTGCAAGTGTAAAGTAAATATGACGTTACATTGATACAATTTGAGGAAATGTACATGTAAAAAAACAATGTGCGACCAAAACCAAACAAAAAGCGTTTCTTCTGAAAACAGAAGTAGTGCAAGCAACATATACACAACAGACTATCTGATTTAACACTCCAGCTGAGACTTAAAGGAGACATTCAAAAATAAAACAATGATATCTTTTCGAAATATTTTGAAATTTGATTTTCAGCATGTGTTGTCATGTTGCAGATTGCAACAACAATGTCTGATAATGTAATATTAATTTTTTTTTAATTGCTTTAATTATATCTTATGACGTTATAATTTTTTCCAGTTGTGTTTCTTAGTACGGTTCTACTTCTTTGCAAGAGGCGATGCAGAAATGAACACAATTATTTGTAAGTGTTTTTACTTGTTTTTAAAGGTTTGTACGCCATGATGTGAATTAATAATAATATGAGGTGGAAGGTACTTTGATTTGGTAAATTAAAATTAACTAAGAAATTTCAAATTAAAACCCCTACAATAAAATTTAATCCTAAATTTGGATTTAAGTTAAATAAGCACTGCAATTAAGTTAGTATAAAATATAAATCGAACATTAAATGAATAAGAATACCGTTGTCAACGAGTATCTGGTTAAGCGGCCAACCGTCAAACGATGTAAATATTGGTTAGTAAAACTGCTACTCGGTTACTCGTTCATGTATATATATAAAATTTATATTTTTACATATGTACATATGAAAATCAACAGGAAAAAAAAGATATAATTTTATATATTAATTTCCCAACATTTACCACTATTTAACGATAGACTCGATTAGCATTTAACAAATACGACCAAGTTTCTAATGATAAGTATATCACAAACTATCGATTGATTGATTGTATATTGCTTAACGTCCCTCTCGAGAATTTTTCACTCATATGGAGACGCCACCACTTGCCGATGCAGAGCTGCAAATTTTGTCCTATACTCGGCACTTAGTTATATTGAGCAGGGAGGGATCTTTTTCGTGCTAGCACCTAGTGCGACACGGGACCTCGGTTTAAACTGTCTCATCCGAAGGACTAGTCTCCACGTTCAACAGTAAGATTCGAAGGACGTAAGAATTGACCACTTACTTCGCGACTCTAGAGCAAACGCTCTAACCACTGCACCACGAGGGCGACCACAAACTATCAAATTGGAGGCTTTGACAAGGATTATATACGTAATGAAGATATGAAATTTTTAAAATTACCTGTTTCACATCATAAATATGTGCTAGTCGGTGGTAAGATAAAAGGGAATGCGGCCACATGTATCAAAATATTATCAAACAATTACTTGAATTAAATCTCTAAAGTGTGAAATATTTGAAATAGAATAAAATACACGGGTGGGACAAAAAATGCTGAAACCGCCGTAAATTAGAAGTTTATTTTAGGTTTGGTAAATTCATACGCAGTGCATTTTCGTATCATATATACCGGTATATAAGTGATAAAAGGAAAAAAGAAATGGTGACAACATTACATATACAAAATGCAAATCAATTACTATTGAGTATACTGCAGAATGGAGTGTATTGAGGACTAAAGAAAAACCATCTGAGTTAATTGTTACTCGATCGGAAAAGTAAGCGAGTTCTTGGTTACTAAAAATCGTTCTATTTGACAACACTAATAGGAACAGTTCTCTTTTTTATAATCATAGTGACTCCAAGGATAGGACAAACTCCATTTATAGCGAATCTTCTGATGCAGCATCAACCAAAATATGAGTCCTCATTTCTAAACACATATCATAAGGTAATCTTACAGTTGCTTCTCAAAAGTCGTCAAACTTTACTGGCATATCTTTGGAATACATAGAAATAATGTAATGTGTTCAGCTCAGAAGTCCATTTAAACAATACAAAGCAGGAACTGAGCAAACACGGACCTCTGACACATCAGAGGTGTGATCAAGTGCCATAAAGGAGTGAGTATCCCCTGCCTACCGGCCATACCTGTTTTGTCTTCCTTGAAATGTACTGCACATTAAAAGTTAAAAAAAAAATGATACTTATAATGAGTTTTATTTTTTTACTTTTTCCCTCATATCAAAAAATCATGTAGGAAAGCTTTTATGTCCTATTTTGCACTTATATAAACAAAAGAATATTGTAATTTCATAGAAGAAATTATAGGACCATTTTATATGACAAGTAAACAGTCAAAAATGGCCAAAGTGCTTTCGGAAATAAGACGAAATGTCACGTGTAAATTTTCCATATTTATGTCAGACTGTAAATTTCTTAAATGATGAGAAATGGTAAGATAAATTGATACATTGGTACTTAGAATTGATATGCTACGAATGCATGCAGTGATTTCCCTCAATTAAAAATATTTTCAAAACTGAAAAAGCTAACCCTAACACATCTTTCAGGTTAGATTAAAAAAAATAATAAAAAGGACAGATCATAGTAAGATTTTAGGATTGAAATTTTTTTATCATTATGCTATTTTTTAAGAACGAGGAAAAATTTAGCATGCCATTGTTGAATCAGAATTCCTTGGTTTTAAAATATTCAATGGAAAACAAAACTGGCTTGGACTTATTATATTCCGATACAAAAATCGTTTTATTTAATTTAAGGGTGAGGTACTATGGTTCCCGTCTATGGATACATTGAATAGTAGTGAAAAAGTTAGTTATACCCTACACAATGAATCATCAAAAATGGTGTACATTTGGATTTCTAAAGAGGCGGTTCGATCTTTATTCAAAGGAATTCAAACACATGGAATGCTTCACTATAAAATCACCCCTGAGAAGGTTAGTGCCTTTGCATATAATAATGCAAATAATAAGACATGTAAACATTTGCACCAAATATTTCCTCAGATTTCTCACTAATACTATTTTTAACAAAAAAATCCGTACTTTTATATGTCATCATTAATGTTTTTTAATTGTTAAACTATACGCCTACGCTTTATTAAGTCCAGCCAAAACATTTTAATTGGACACTGATAATTTTTGTATACTGCATAACTTTAACACAAAAAAGTCACTGTTTTAGATTCAGAATACTTGAGTACCTGGTTTTGAAAGCTTTCAAATTCAATATAAAATCATACGAAAGGCAAAAACAATTGTTAAATAAAAAGATCGACAATTTTTAGTTGTGGGAACCAAGATGGTCACAATTTTTTAATACTCAGTTACATGTACCTTTCACAAATCTTCTTATACATGAAAGATATGGCATTGTCTTACTTGATCATTGAATTATTGTACATCCTACATTTGTATAATTAGTTAGGTTTCTTAAATTTAACATAAAATTTGTCTTGATAGTATATAAATTAATTTTAAAGAGTGAACAGTTAATATTTTTTTGTTTAATTTTTGTCGGTGACTCTAAACATTGATTTTTTTTATATATTACAAAAGATAGAATTTCAGTTAGAGCATTCCGTAGAGATAATATATCAATTAAAAATATGATATTTGTGCCAATACGTATCATCGCGAGTACCTTGCAGTTATCTAACTTTCTACCGCTCTTTTGCGGAGGAGTCGAAAAAGCCTCAAATCTTGCGAGATTACTGGGGGCTCATGGCATTGTTTATAAATGTGACAATCGAATGATTTGATCAATTTTATGTCGAAAGTACAATGTATTGTTAAGAACTGTACTCCAAATAGTAGATTGTCAAATAAGGAAAGGCTACAATATTTTATCAGCTTTAAAATGTGACAATTTTCAATGAAAATTTAATGAGAAGAGTCCACTTAGTTAAAAATATCGTTAAAAGTGTAACATTTTAGGATTGGCTCCTCTCAAAAATTAATAAGGCTGGTTCAGTGATTGTTTAGCAATGTATCCATCAGGTTTTTTTTTTACTTTTCTGTCCTTATAAATTCGAAAATGATCGATCTTGTATTGTATTCAATGGCACATTTGTCCCCACCCAACAGACATTTCTTACCTACACCGCGAAAGAGTTCCGCTAAGTTAAGTAATCGCAATATCAAGTATTATATTACTTATAACAAATGAAATGAATTCAGGAGCAAGGGAATCCGAATAATCTTTAAAGGAATACGTGTGCTTTTGGACGGAAGTGATCGAAAAACTCAGAAACCAAGACTGCATGTACATTTGTAATAAAAGAATAAACGATATGAACTACACATACGCAAACCACCAATGATAAAACCTTTCTCTGTTCAATGATTTATGGCAAGTAACTTTTGTAATTCTTATCATAATTTACCTAGTGGGGTATACTTAAACTTGAAATAATGAACAGAGATAGTATATACGAGGAATGCTTCTTTGGCAAGGACAGAATATCAGGCAAACATCCCGATTGGATTTTTTTTTTTTATATTAAATATAAACACCTTTTTTTTATCTTATATTTTATCTTTATTCTAAAAAAAGGTCAAATGCTTTCATAAAAGAATTTAATTATAAGGTCAATGTATCATTAGACAATCAAAATTTATCAAAAGTTTTGGACTTTTACATAAAAAGACATTGTGGGCAAGTTGAAACTTTTGTGAGTTTTGAAAGAAAGGTGCATCAAAACAAAAGTTTTTTTTTTTTTTTTACATGAAGAATAAAATGATCGATGGAAGTAGTTTTCTTTTATCAGCTTTCCAAAGACAATCCAGGACTAAATACTTCTTGTGCAGAGAAAGTTTGTGTCGGACGTCTTGTACCAGAGGTTTGTTATTTACGTATTTACAGAGAAAGTTTGTGTCGGACGTCTTGTACCAGAGGTTTGTTATTTACGTATTTACAGAGAAAGTTTGTGTCGGACGTCTTGTACCAGAGGTTTGTTATTTACTTATTTACAGAGAAAGTTTGTGTCGGGCGTCTTGTACCAAAGGTTTGTTATTTACTTATTTACAGAGAAAGTTTGTGTCGGACGTCCTGTACCAGAGGTTTGTTATTTACTTATTTACAGAGAAAGTTTGTGTCGGACGTCTTGTACCAGAGGTTTGTTATTTACTTATTTACAGAGAAAGTTTGTGTCGGGCGTCCTGTACCAGAGGTTTGTTATTTACTTATTTACAGAGAAAGTTTGTGTCGGGCGTCTTGTACCAGAGGTTTGTTATTTACTTATTTACAGAGAAAGTTTGTGTCGGACGTCTTGTACCAGAGGTTTGTTATTTACTTATTTTCAGAGAAAGTTTGTGTCGGGCGTCCTGTACCAGAGGTTTGTTACTTACTTATTTACAGAGAAAGTTTGTGTCGAGCGTCTTGTACCAGAGGTTTGTTATTTACTTATTTACAGAGAAAGTTTGTGTCGGGCGTCTTGTATCAGAAGTTTGTTACTTGAATTTACTTTATCGCTCTTTTCAGAGAATCATTAACCCTCACTTTTTACTTACTTGATAAATGTTTTCGATATTGATTTTTCTTCTGAAAGCTCGAAGAGAAATATCCGAATCAATATATGGACTTGGACATCTACAGTTTGGAGACGCCAAATGTGACGTTTGAGAAGAATTTGGCGGTGATGAAATTCTATACAGTCATGTTTGTATACATCCGGAATCCAGAAAGCAACATTTCTACACTGATTGCTAAACTTGATGGAGTAAGTTATATGTATCCAGGACAGGTTTCAAAAATAGATAAAAGTGCAAATATTTCTTTTTAGAAACAATAGGTAGATAATTTTCAAAACTCCTACTTACATTACTTAAACTGATGAGCATTCGATAGTCTCAGAAAATGACATAGAATATAATTTTTAAATGAAATTTTCATGTAAATATATGGTCTATATCCAGTACGTGTTTTTTTTTTCTAATTAAAACTGATTCTTTTGCAGAATGCTGATATGCGAATCAGAGTCTTTATGACCAATTCAACTTTTCAGGGGAAAATCGTTGCGTTTGAGTAAGTGTTTATTTATCAGATACTAACAAACTGATCAGGAGCTTTGTAAAGAAATAACATAATTATTACAATTGAGTAGCGAAACTCATTTCATAAATAAAAAGGCAACATGCGCTTTGTTGGATATGACAGCAGGACTGCTTGCCTGAAACTTTTGGGTCGGTGGATACAGTTTTGTTAAAAGTGCGGCAAAAGGCAATTTACCCTAAAACACAGTCAATGATTTCGTTAAAAATTGGGTTTTTTTTCAATATCTAACACTGACTTTCGCATATATCTCACTTAGCAATTCATATATTTATTTTGGACCAGTCAGCAAAAACAAATCTTGAAATGATTGAATCTTATGTAAATTAATATTATATGATAAAAGTTTAAACAATGCCCCTCATGTTTTTTTGCAGTCCTATTTATCACGAGCAAAAAGATATCGAAAATTTTCAAACTTGAAACTTGCACCAAACTGAAACGCAATTTCCACTACATAAAGCTTTCTGCAAAAAGTTAAGCATCTAACACTAATTATAAACTTGACCTCAGACTTATATTACATAAATATATATATTTTTTGTCTTTTTGTTTTTACAGGCCATATCTAAAAAATGTGGAGTCAACTGTCCACGGCTTTGATGTAAGTTGATAATCAGGAATAGATGGTGATAATGTTTGTTATATTGCTCTTTAAAAAGCCTATTCTTCTGGCTTTGACATGCTATGTAAAACAGGAAATGGAAATATGGTGAAAATACATTGTCTACTACAAAGTTATTCTGAACAGAAATCTTACAAAATTTCCACATCCTGCATCACAAAACTTGTTTTAAAAAAATCAAATTAAACTTGAAAAAAAAACATGCGACCGTTCCTGTTCTTTTCCCGATTTTCTGCATTCTTTTGAATATATTGAAATCTACAAGTGCGTACTCTTATTCCATTTATATAAAGTATAAATATTGATGCGATGGTGAAACCTGTGTAGCTTTGACGGAAAACAAAATTCAAATTTAGATTTTCTTTGCTTAGCATAGAAGCTGTATATTGTTTTTACATGACATGATATAAAAATATAGTGATACGTTGCCATACGTTGCTAAGTAAGAGGTTTATCGTTCCAAATTTTGTAAATAAGCCCATATGTTGTTTTGTTGCAATATCTAGATAATGCAGGCAGCGTCATTCGAACTACATTTTTGTTAATGTGTACATTTGAACTCGTTTATGTGATTAACTACATATTTGTGTATCAAAACTTCTATGTGATTATCTTCATTGTGACGTCATAATACGTTGTTCTTTGTTGAGTTGCTATGTATTTCAATAAATTTTAGGTTAAAAAAGATAGGTATACAGGCATTCAGGGGAACTGTCATGATTTTTATACTTATTGGGTATTTACTTTTCTTCTATTTCCGTCATGTATTGTATAATACATAGTGTAAAAGGATTTTGCTATCATTGCAAGAAACCACGTGCACAAATCACTTCTTAAATTCATATCATGCTAATAAGCATTGGTATCTTAGGCTGAGTTCAAGAAAATCTTATTTCTCTAAAACTGAATTTTTTCCTTTTATAGGGTACAAATGTCAACTTTAATGTCAACTTTAATAAGACCTTTTGCAAGACTTCTTAAAACCTTGAATCTTATAAAGATGAATGAAATGAAAATTGTTGCATAAAAAAAAAAAAAAAACATTTTCTAGCTTTATTTTGATGCATTTAAAATTAAATATTAATTTTTAGAGTTACCCTTCCTGGTTGAGGATCTTATATCCTTACAACTGCTTCAAATTCCTAATAAGATGAAATTCAGATTTTATCAAATCATATCCTTTGTTAGATTTTCATTTTAATACTTTAGATGCAGACGGTGAATTTTATACTAATGAGTGCAGTGGTGACAACGGTAGAACCAGTCCTTAACGGTAGATTATAATTTTTAATTATTGAAATAAATTTTAAACCTTTTACTTTGTTATATATGGTAGGTTAAACCTAAAATGATTTTGAAAATGTTCTATTTGAATATTATAGAGCTCGGGAGAAAAGGAATGCCGTTACCACTTACACCTAAAATACAGTTGGAAAACAGTACTGTTCATTTAATTGAGGTAAATTTATATCCTTCAGACATTGTTCATGGAAGACACATTATATACATGTATCCACTCAGGTAAAATACATTCTTCATGAAACTAGAATGATAAAAGTAAAAAGAAACAGTTCATGAAATCAAAACCGTTACTGTTAGAGTTCAAGATTCTTCAATCAGAAAGAAAATATTCTATGACGAGTACTATCAAGTCATTATGTTCATAGGAATGTGGTACATTCATTAATTCAGATATAATTTATGTGTTTATATGTATGACTATTATGAGGTATGTAAACATGCATTTGTGAGATGAGAAAAGAAGAAAATATTTGTACTTTTTTAGCGGAGGGGGTGGGTCGGTATTGAATTGATTGGATTGATGAAATATTTTCTTCATTTATAAGACATTGATCTACATTTCCCAGGCAAAATTTCGTAAAGCCATATCCATGCACATATACATTTGAAATTTATTAATATTCATTAATGCTACTTACTTTTCTTTTCTTATTTTATGTTTTAGAATGCTATTGTCATAGGGAGCGACGGAACATATAACCGAACAGAAGATTAGATCATTTTTCAGATCGATTGAAATTTTCAGTGGAGCATTGTTAATCCACACACCCCATGCCTTGAATACAAGCGTCCAATTAAATAATCTTCAAAAGAAACGAATACAAAAGTCTGTTTAAAGCTTGTAATGTACATACATGTATATTTAAATGAAAATAAAACAAAAGAAATTATTCTTGTTGATTATTTTATTTTTGTAGTAAAAAGAATTTATATTTTGTTTTAAAAAAATGCAAATAATACTCATACATGTATTACTAAAAAAAGATGGGAATTCTCTTTTTAAAACAGTGTTCTAATCTCAGCAACGATTGACATTACTTGATAAAAAAGTAGCAAGGGTGTTCTTCCCGCATGCACTCGGTGGTTTGAAGTGAAAGTTGTTTCTTTGGATGAGATTTAAAAAGAACCGAGGCCATTTGTCACGACAGGCGTTTATGTGATAAAGATCGCTCCTTCCTTAAATACAGTCATACCTATAATCGTAACTAAAGACCAAAATTTGAATCCCTTTTCTGGTACATGGTGACCTCTCAAAATGAGTGAAAAGTTATAGAATGAAATATTATACAGCACATAATTAATTTTCGATTTGTGGCTACAAGATATGACCAGAATTGGTGAGCTATTTATTTAATTTTTATCACGGTCAAGACAAAACTACAATTTTTAATCCCAACAATATTTAATATATTGTAAAATATCCATTATTTTTTAGCACATCGTGTTCTTATGCAAAGTATGTTTCCGAAAAGAATGAATCGGAAGAAAAAATTTACAATGAGTTTGTAGTATGTTTGGAGTACAAATCTCATTATGGTTGATCATTTCTTTAGAAACCATTTTCAAGTACACTTAAATTGTAAAATCCCGTAGACTAGAGAATGCAGATATTTTTTTCTGTGAAAACTTTGACACATGTTTAAACTTGCATTAACCAAAAAATACACTTATTTCTAACACGTGAATTCGAGTACAGATTGATAAGTGTATAAAAGGCATGATGATCAATTACTTCAACAGGTACATTTTATCTTTGATGAGAGAGATAGAGCAGGAGAGAGAGAGAGAGAGAGAGTAGCAAAAAAGTATGTAGCATAAATTTTATTAAATGAGATAGGAACGAATCCATTGTATACCTTCTGGTCAATTTTCCAAAGGAAGAGTATATTTCCAGCTTTCTTCTTTCTTACAATCATATCATTTATTAGAATTATATAATAATAATGTATAATGATATTATAAATTGTGCTAACATTGATCCAAGTCGGTTCATTTAACATCGATCTCACAAAAAGATTAGAAATGCAAAGTTTAAGATAAGATAAGATAAGATAAGATTTATTAATACCAATTTGGGGCCCATCAGGGCATACAAGTAATAAGGAAAAAAAAAACATACAAGCAGAAATTCAAAATTGATAGCAGTGACTAACAAAAGATAAATGATGTTACAGCAGTTGGGGATTACAACATACATAATCAATATACTGTAAATAAAAGTTTGTTTAAAGTATTTCTATATATTACTCTTTTGTATTTATTTGTTTCTTTGTTTAACATTGCATAATTTGCTATTTCTTATTTTAAAGATAATGATTAAAAAATTACCCAGCTTGATAAGCAACATGTCATCTTCATTAGACATAATCCATAAAAAATTTTCTTTATTTGTTAAAGTATAGAAATTTTTATTACTTTTAGCAATAATATTAAAAAAGTCATCTCTATCATGCTCATATAATGGACATTCAATCAGTGAGTGTATCTCATCTTCCACACAGTTCATGTCGCACATTCTACAAATTCTTTCATTTCTTGCAAGGGTGGTTTGCTCTCCAGCAGAGTTTAGTTTTTTTTCGTACCTTCCACTTTCTATTCTGAGATTATGTGAACTCACTCTAAATTTGCATATAATTTTTCTTTGTTCAAAATTTTTTAATAATAAATACTTTTCAATTTCAAAACTTCTTTTTATATAGAAATATGTTGTAAGTTTACCCGATAGACAACCATCATCTCTTTGTTTAAACCAATATTGAAGGAAATCTTCTCTAATAATTTTTTTCAGATGTTTCTTTAAAGTTATTAGTTTCATTGATTTACATCTTGACAAATCTATGCCCATTCTGTTACAGAAATATGTTACATTTGAAAACCAACTATTTACATTACAACTGTCCAAGATAATGCATTCTTTGTATGCACTGTATAACAAAGAGTTTTCAGGCATGTTTTCCAGTCTGTGCCAGTAAGATATAATTGCTATAATAATAGAATAAAATATTGGTTGTCTACCCAGTTCAGAGAGAACTGCAATATTGGTACTTCTTTTCCCAGACCCTATGATAAATTTGCAAAATTTCATATGAAGATTTTCAATCTCCCAATCTTTAAATATATCAAATAAACATTTTTCTTTTCTTTGCATTGATGATGACAATACACCCCATATTTCGGATCCATAGGTAGCTATTGGCTTGATCATGTGATCAAATAGATGAAGTAAAGTTTTAATGGGTGGATCTGTTGATTTTATATCTTTGTATATTTTAAATGATGACTTTAAAGCTTTGTTATATAAATTACACCTTGCTTCTTTGAAATAACCAGAATTTGAGAGTATTATACCTAGGTATTTATACGTTTTTACACATTCTATATTAATACCATTAATTGAAAATGTTTCTTTTAATAAATGCCCACTTCTGTTGAAAATAATTACTTTTGTTTTGTTAACATTGATTTCCAAACACCATTCTTTACAATATTTGTATAACATATCAAGTTTTTGTTTCAGGGCTAGCTGGTTGTCAGATAATAATACTAAATCGTCTGCATATAATAAAGCTCCTATTTGCTTTTTGAAAAGTGAGACTGAGTTAACAACATCTTCATTTAGTAAATTTGCGAGATCATTCAAGAATATTTTGAATATATTCGGGCTTAAGACATCACCTTGTCTTACTCCTAGTTCAGGTGAGAAAGGTTGGGTTAATTTATTATCAATTTTAATCGAGATATAACTGTATTTGTACATACTGCATATTATTTTGTAGAATAGTCCATTTATATTCAATTGAAGAAGTTTAAGTTTTATGCCTTCGTGTATTATTGTATCAAATGCTTTATGGAAGTCAACGAAGCAAGCATACAAACGTTTATTACCTTTGTTGGTGTATTTGTCGATCAGACATTTCATTACAAATAAATGATCCGAAGTTCTAGCTTTTCTTGAAAATCCTATTTGGCTTTCGTGAATGATGTTATTTTCCGATAAAAAATTATCTAATCTATTGTTAAGTATTATATTGAAAAGTTTGCCAATACTGTTGGTAATGGTTATGCCTCTATAATTTTGGGGTAATCGGGGATTTTCTGATTTAAAAATAGGTGTTATATAACCTTCTACCCATTTTCTGGGATAAATTCCGGAAGTGAAGACATTGTTAAACAATTTTAGAATACAAGGATTCATGTAAATTTGTGCTACTCTCAACATTTCGTTGGTAATATTATCCAGGCCAGGGCTTTTATCAGATTTTATACTAGACAAAGATTTTTGTAATTCCTTTAAAGAGATTTTAAAGTCTAGTTTACTAAACGATATAAAGTTTGGTCCATTTTCGAGTTCCTTAATTTTATTTTGAATAATTTGTAGTCTCTCTGAATGCTTATTAGGCAGTTTAAACAGGGTACTAAAGTAGTTATGCCACATATCTGGTTCAATACATTTCTCAGTTTTTTCCTTATTCCCCTCTTTGGCTTCTCTGATTGATGCGACTAAATTCCAGTATTCTTTAGGATTATTTTCCTTAAGTTGATCTAACTTGTCGAAAATATTTTGAACAAACTGTCGTTTTTTGTATTTATTTAATTTAGCATACACTTTTTTAGCTTTGAAATAAGACCCTCGTATGAAAGGGTTGTTAGGAAATTTAGATATTAAGATAGCCTTTTCACTAAGTTGTTTCTTCATTTTCCAAAGATCTGAATCAAACCATTTTTTGTTAACTTGTTTATTTTTATGAACCTTCTTATTTAGTGATAATTTTGCTACTTTTTCAAAAATGTTATGGATATCATTTGTAGCTTCATTAATTTCCTTTTCATTCATTTGTATATCTTTATTTAAAAAGGTTTGTATGTCTTGTTGGATAATAGGGTGTGTAAAAAAGTTCTGGTAGTGGCTTATTAGTGAACTGTTCCATTTGTAACGAATAGGCATTTCTTGAAGATTATTGTTATTTATTATTTAGATGATAGTATTTTTAGTGAAATTTTACAATGACAATCAGAGAATGGTAAAAAATCATATACATGAAAGTACATAATATCGTCAAGTAATTTCTCTGTTACAATAAAGTAATCGACAACACTTGAACCTGCATAGTTATGGCAAGTAAATTTTCCATATGAATCACCAAAAATTCTACCGTTAACTATTCTCATCTTATTTGCTATACACATTTCTAACAAGTCTTTACCACTATTATCTAATGTGATATCTCTATTTTTCCTATCCCCAACTGCTATATCTACATTATAAAAGTCTTCTTTAATTGGAATGTGTGAGGTATTATCTCCTTTTATGTAATCAGGTTCATTACCAGTTCTGGCATTAAAATCTCCAGTAAGTATAATATCACCCATATCTCTATACTTAATAATATCTCTCTCCAGTATTTCTAGTATATCATTATTATTTCTTAAATAACCTGATGTGTAGGGAGGAATGTAGATCAAACATAAGTATATGTCTGATTTAAAATTGAAGAATTCTTTTTTAAGCTTTAACCATTGAAACTCTGTGTTTGTATTTTGAAGTACTAAAATGCCCTTTCTTATGTTTTTCTTTATTAAAATTCCTAAACCTCCAAAGTATCTGTTATTCTTTGACTTATCTCTACAAACTGGGTAGTAAGAAAAGTTATCCACTTCAAGGGTAGTATTATAGCCTATGTGTGTTTCAGTGAGTAATACAATATCAAAATTTTTTATCTGATCTATAAATTTGTTATCTGTACATTTATTTATGCCGTCAGTGATCATACCTCCCACATTCCATGTACATATGTTTAAATAGGTTTCAGCTCTACTCATTGTATTTATAACAATTAATATAATGAGCTATCTTGAATAATTATATGGACAGTTTTGTTTTTCTTTTTTAACAAAAACAAAAACAAACAAACAGAATCTATCAATAAAGATTTGTTCTGATTATAAATTCACAATCTCTTTTAATAAAGATTTGTGTACTGACTAAAAATCCACAAAAGCTATGTGTTATGATATAGCTAAAAGAAAACTTAGTGCCAGGGTCTGCCTCGGTAAGCATGGTAAGGCCGGAAGTCTTTCCAGTCATTATTTTGATATGGGTTCATGTGCTGGTTTGTTTTCCAGGACGGACGATATGGGTTTGCTCCTTTGTATGGAGCATTCTTGCTCTTATATAACGGTTGTCTCTTGTAGCTGCATGCCTTGTCGATCGCTTTTTTTAAATTGCACCCTAACACTGCCGCTCCCTCCTTCGTTAAATGCACTCCATCTGTCTCTGTGAACTTGGATATTGGTTTCCCATCTAGTATGAAGTTGTTATTTTCACAAAGAATTATTTTTTCATTGTCTCTAAACTTTTGTTTGAGAATAACATTGACTAATTCCACCTTGTTGTTTCTTTCTACACTGTCCTTCCTTGGTGTTTCAAGCGATATGATGAGAGTTGATTGTGGAAATTTCTTAGTTGTTATTTCTGTTAGAGCTAACATTTTCTGTGCACATCCCTCAGCATTCGTCTGGGACTTAATCTCGTTTGTCAAAGTATGTAGTACTATGGCGTTAGGCTGTTGATTTGAGTCATACTTTGTGACGGTTTCGATAGCGCTCTCTACAGTGTAGGCGGTCTCTTTATCTGTTGTATATTGGGTCCATCTCTGGGGGTTGATATATTTTAAGTTTGATGTTCCAATCAAAAGGATCGATGGCTTTTTTTCCTTTGCATCACTTGTATCTTTGGTCTCTCTATCCGTATCGGTCGCTCTATCGCTTTTATCTAGCCTTGTTAGGTGACTGTGTAGTTTTGTCAACCATCATAAACTGTCCTGCTTTGTTATCTTGCATGCTCCCAACATGGAGCTTCATGCTATACAATTCTTCTTTGCTGTTAATTATCTTTTTATAAGCTTGGACTGCACGTTCTAACTCGTAAATTTCCTGAGTTTTTGTGTCCATTCGTGCTATTAAATACTCCTCTTCTTTTTTAGCCTCTTCTATGTAACGATTCATTGTATTCTTCGTAGCCTCATGAGATTGCTTTTCGTCTTTGTATTTGTCTTCAAACTGTTTGACTTTATGCTCTAGCATCTTACTTTTTTCACCCAGTCCTCTATTCTCACGTTCTAGTTTCTCATATTTTACATCTGTTGACTCGTTTTTCTTATCTCCATTCTGATTCTGAAATTTTGTCTTTAGAGACATCACATCTTCTTTTATTTCGCTCATTTCTTTCTTTAATCTGGTTTCGTAAACATGTTGGGCATTGCACATTTCACTGAACTTGTTGGATATCAAGTTGGTGACTTGAGTGTATATTTTATCTGTAACACTTAACAAGTTTTCTTCTAGGGAGTCTGCTTTCTTCACATCTTGACAAATTGTCTGACTCTGGGTATCTTGTGTTTCTATCTGATTGACTGATACGTTTGTATCTTTTTCTACTGTCATTTGACTTGTCTTTAATGGCACCTCAGATTGAGTTGTTGTAGATTCCTTTGTGTAGGTTGTTTCGGATGTAACAACTTCTTTCACGTTGGTGGAGTCTGATGGAATGCTGTTTGCCACATTTTTTAACACTGAAAAAATTTGGTTAACAAATATGTCCTTGCTATTCCCCTGGACTTGCACTGTGCCAGTTGTAATAAAGAAGGTAGTTCGAAATAATTTTTCTTCTGAATCCTTGTACTGAACATCAATACAAATAGCGTTACCTGTGCTCTCTTTTTCCCAGTGGCTTGGTGTTTCATTCCAAGTAACTTTATACTGTGGTTCTTTGCCAATACTATCGAAGAATACGTAATGCAGGGCCTGGATATATGGTACAGTCTTTTCTCTTGGGACGCGGAAGGCCGCCATCCTGGCGTCACTTTCGTACAAGTGAGGATTTATTTCCTCGAATGATGCCTTCTTGATTTTATTTCCCGTTGGATTCCGAAGACGGTCTGGAATAAAAGCTTCATAGTCTTTGATATCTATGTTTGAAGTTTCAAGTCTGTTAATATTTTTCAAGGATTCAAACATTTTGTTTGACTCTATTTTGAGCAGAGGCAATTCGAAATAGCACGTGGCTGGTTATCACATTTACCGGGATTGTAGGCGCTAAGTTTTGTTAACACATTCTTTTAAATAACGTAAACTTACTTTTATGGAGATCACAAGATAAATGTCAATGAAAATAATGGCGTAATTACCATTAAACGATTAATTATTATCTCCTTGTTTTTTAAGTACGACTTTCCTGTATCTCGATCCTGAATAAGTTTATATTTTACATTGTGACACGCGAATCAAGCGTCTTACCTAAAAATAGGAATTTTTAATGGCACACTGTCAAAAAGATTCTGTGAAAGTATCATTTTATTTATACAGAGGTATAGATGGAGATTTGGATAAGGGAAGGGTATCATTTAATATATTTTAAAGAATGATAATGTAAGCATTTTAATTATGAAAACTCGAAATATGTGCCTGATTAAACAAAAATTAAATGTGAAATAGGAGGCTTAATTTTTTTAATAAAATTTATTCACGAACGAGAAGAAATACACAACAGTTGAAGTTTTGCCAAATGTTGTGAACACTTGTTGTATGGTTAAGCCAATGGATGAGATGACCTCAGAACAAAAAATAAAACTGACTGAGAGGCAGAAGAAATGGTCAACATTGGGCTTCTTGTAAAGAAAACATTCTTAACTGTACTACGAGTTGCGAAAATTTTTTTAGCAGTTTTCTACAATAATTGTCTTTTTGGAAATAACAATACATCTTGTCTTTAAGGTTATTTTTACGAACTAATGAGTATGAAAATACCAGTAAATGAGCAAATGTACGGAATGAATAAACAGAAAAAATCAGTTTTAAAATATATATTTATTCATATTACGAGAATTCATAATCTGATAATCTGTGAATGGTTACTGGACAAATGCAGTTGGTTATTGTGATGCATAAAAAGAAATAAATAATCGGTTTACTCGTTTTGGGGAAACTCAGCAATGTAAAAACTAGGTCATTAGTTGCAATTATTTTAAAGTTTGCTATTTTTGATTTTGGATCATAATTTCTGTTTCCTTTCAAGGTTCCTTTTAGTATCCTTTTCACCGGTCTGCGTGACTATTTGCTAAATAAATTCAATTATAGGGCTTATTTTTTTCGAGACAAACATTGTTCGGTGATTAAACAATGAATATCGTATCTATACACTCTTTTGAGATTTTAATTCTTCATTTATTGTGTAGCAATGCATGTCAAAAGTAAGTATTCAAACAGAATTTAATATGTTCTGCATTAAAAAAAGACTAATTTCATTTTTTGGCTTCTATCGAATATATTCGCTTATTAATTTTATTTATTCTTATTTCAATAGTGTCAATGAAGAAGGAACTTGTAATGTTCCGGTTATTTTTACAATGAGGATTCGAAGGAATGTAAAGGTATTTAATGAAGCAGTTAGTTATTTACAATAAAAACACTAAAAAAATGTTAATTGAGGAAATATTGTTGCATAAGTGTTAATTATTTAATTGTTTCTATAAGTTGTCATTTTCTCACACCTTTTAGAGTGTTCCCCTGGATATATGGGTCCAAATTGTTCAAGAACGTGTCGTTACCCCGGGTTTGGGAAACAGTGTCAGCAAGGATGCAATTGCACAGCAGAATATTGCGACTTTCGGAGTGGCTGTTTAAATATGTCTATTGGTAAATTTAACAGATGATCATAACTCGATTTAATTTGATTTATGGTTCATAAACCCTCTGCTCACTCTTATGACATTTTTCCTTAACTTTTATGCTTTTCCAAAGGAAATGTATATGCTGAATAAAATACAATTATAGCATGGCTTGCGGGGCAAAATTCGACAGAAAAGGCACTTAAACTAGGCAAATTTATTCATGTATTTATATCATTTTTTGCCATATTTTACCTTACTATATCATGAAATACAATCTTTTTTATTATTGATTATCCGATTTTTTTTAATTCCGTGCATTTTCATTTTTGATTAAAGACATTAAAATGATATATTTATTCGATTATTCACTTATATATGCCATGTAAACAAAACATTTCGATTATTTAATTTAAATTATCGTTGCAGAAAATGCAACCAATGTGAAGGAGAAGTATTTGTCAACTTACTCTGGAATAAGTGTCATTGGATCAATATCCATAATAACGATAATATCAATTGCGACAGCATTTCTGTTCTTTTTATTTTTGATTTTAACAAGAATTCTGATACTCCATCTAAAGAACAAAAACACTCTTGCTCAAACAAATGCTGCAGCTGCTGTCCTTGTGGAAAATGTGGACGTCGAAATCCCTCCAGGTTTACCAGCACAGACTCAAACATGGGCAGATGTACAACCTTTCACTATAGACTTGCATACAACTGACAATAAAATTGGAAATTGCGGAGGGAGAAATTCGGAGGAAAATACGACCGAAGTTCTTGGAAAAGATTTCGAAGAAGCAATCACAAGGAATGGAGATAATGTGTATATGTTTACATTTGCATCTTTTGGAAGTGAGATGATGGGAAATTCTGTTCATGGATATTCTACACTTCAGAACAGCTAGTTTTGCCCTTTTATTTCTTTAACGACTTTCTTGTCTACATGCAGCTTATTATTTGTCCAAAAGAAAAATAATTGTATGTTCAAAACATTCACTGCATGAAAAGTCGCGTTTAATATAATTTAATAAAATTGTATTGAATTTAATTTATGTATAACGGTACATTTTATATGAGATATATTGTGATATAATTAAGTACAGTTTTCAAATAAGTATAATCACATTTAATGCAAAATACGTCGAGAATAATATAGTTTAATAGCACAAGTTCAGAATCCCTGCTGTATCTATTTTTAGAATTCCTTATCAGTAGAGTTTGCATACTATTTAGATGCGGACAAACTGCCCCACATGTTTCTTTGTTTACAAGAGCAAAACAGCGGCTTGAATCTTACTTTGTGATGTAAATTTAGTAATAGTATGGCTAACCTGTGTAAAAAGGGTGCAACAAAACACTGTTGTCATGGAATCTGCAATAGTGACTCAAGGTATGCCCACAAAGAATATATGCAAGGAGTGGAATTTATTAGATTTCCTAAACCCTGGAGAGATATTGAAAAGTGTAAACGATGGGTGAATGCATGTAAACGGGAAGGATTTTCAACTGCAAAGGTCACTAAGGATACATATATATGCAGCAAGCACTTTGTTGGAGGAAAAGGGCCAACAATTGAGCATCCAGACCCTCTTCCTGCAACTGCAACCGAATCTGAAGTAAGTAATTAAGTACAGCATATTAATATATGTGTTGAAATTTTGTCTTAACGTACACTAGTATATGTAGAAAAATGCATTGCTCATGTGTTCATCTGTTTTATTTTATATCTATTAACAGATCAAAAAATGCACAACAAAGCGCAAATGTCCCACTCCCAGACAAGAAATCTCACATCCAAGGAATATGGCAAGAAAATCTCTTTATCAAGAATTAGAGGTGAATACAAGTACAACTGAGTCCATACCTCAATGTACAAGCATCTGTCAAACTTCAGATAAAATGACAGATAAATGCCTTCAAGTCAAACCTCAGGAAGCATCAATGAGTACCCAAACTGAGAGGAACATAAACATTGAATTAGAGGTTCGAATTGAAAATTCCATGCTAAAAAACAAAGTAAAATTGCTCCAAAATGAAGTTGATCATCTGCAAACATCTAGTAGTCTAAAATTACCAAACAAACAAAAATCCTCTGTAGAGACTTCCAGTGAGTTTACCTTTGATGTCATAATGAAGGATAAAGAGAAGTTCAAGTACTATACAGGACTAACCATTTCACAGTTCATGTGTTTGTGGGAGTATCTAGGACCTTCCAAAAATAAGCTAGTTTATTGGAACAGTGACTGTGAATATCCAGATAGATCGCCAACCAAGAGACCTGGACCAAAGCGCAAACTTGAACCAAAAAATGAACTGTTCATGACACTCATGCGGCTAAGACATGGATTTCTTGTTGAAGATCTATCATACAGATTTAATGTTAGCACCTCTATGGTCTCTAGAATAATTCTCACATGGGTTCAGTTTCTGTATAAAAGATTTCTTCCCCTCAGATCAAAAATGTTCCCAAGTAGGTCTCACTTGCGCAAGTTTGCACCTAAGTCTTTCAAGAAGTACAAAAATATAAGATGTATTATAGATTGTACAGAGGTATTTGTTCAACAACCTAGAGACTTTGGTAAACAAGGAAATTGTTACTCTTCATATAAGGGTCACACTACATATAAATTTCTAGTTGCAATTGCACCAAATGGAGCAATTGTTTTTGTTTCCGACGCATTCGAAGGATCAATTTCTGACAAAGACATTGTCATCAAGTCTGGTTTTTTAGACCATTTAGAGAATGGTGATGTAATAATGGCAGATCGTGGTTTTGTAATTGATGACTTACTAATGACACGGGGTGCAAAACTTGTTTTGCCTCCATTTTTAGGAGGAAGAACAAAACTTAGTGCTCAGGAGGAGGCAAGCACGAAAGACATAGCAAAACATCGCATCCATGTAGAACGCACCATAGAGAGAATGAAAAAATTTAGAATTTTACAGAAAACAATACCGTTGTCATTAGAGCCAGTATTTTCTCAATTAATATTTGTTGTGGGTTGTTTAGTTAATTTTCAAGATCCAATAGTTAAATAAATGTATCTGAATTTAATGAGACTTGTTTTATTTACTCAGGTTTTATATTCAAATACTAGTTAAATCATGTAAAATAAAATGATTGATCAAAAGTTTTGTACATTTTATATGTTCTAATAAGAAAGAAAAACACATAAACCTTTATTCTTAAATCACAATTATATCATTTTACTCTGACAAATCAACTGGTTCTAGTCTCCTTGGAATTCTTACCTCAAAATACTCAGGACAGAGTCTAGTGTGATGAAATTTAACAAGTTTTTGAGATAAACTTTCCCAAAATGTTTTGTCAAATGTGATTCTTTCACAGAAAGAGCTTTTCGAAGACCAAACATAAAAATCACACCAATTACGACCCATTACTCCTAACTGCATTTGAACTTGAAAATAATACTCATGGTTTCGCTTTAGAGCAATGGTTCCACTTTTCTTTTTCACGAGAAAAAAATTTGATTTCTGTGAACCTGACAAAACTGAATCAAAATTTACAATGTCTGCATCTTTAAGCACATATGGACATTTCATTTCCAGTAGACCGTGTATGTCTCCATTCTGCTCACTAGGATCGGTTACCAATCCATCTGGACTACATCCTAGCTCTGGATTCTTTGGAGATACCCAGAATCCCGTCGTACAAGCTTCAAATGAAGGACAAGCATCTTTCTTTGAACTAGTATAATGTGAAAAAGCAAGTGATTCTTTTTCAATCCCGTAAAGCATTGCTCTTGTTTGATATGATGTAGATGGATACATAATGTTTGACAAAGTGTTTCTGATGGCTGAGTTGGATTTAAGTGTAGCCACTGTCTTTGCTTTTGAAGCTGTTATTCGTACACGTCGGTGACAATTCCACTCATCACACCGCTGGGAAGATGTAATTTCAGTAGGATCTGTGTTTAAGGACAGCGAAAGGTTTTCCAAAAATACTGTACGTTTAATCTTCAGCTCTTCTGCATGCAGGTCATCTATGTCATAATCTGCATAATTATATTTCAGAAGTGTAGCCCACATACTACTGGAACAGTTTTTATACTGTAGTTCCTGCCAGAATGTATTTTCTTCAATATCAGGATTGTCATCAGTCTGATATGTTGGTGGACGGGGGTCATATGAGATCAGTTCGTCAATCTTCTTCTGTTTGATTCCGGAATACTTAGATTCTGTAATTTTTTGTGGATTCTTTCTTTTCTTCCTTCCAATATTCCACTCGCACTTTTTTGAAGTACAAGCAGCTGGTTCATGGCCATATTGTTGACAATAGTCCAGAAGGGCAAATAGCACAGCTGCAACATGGCTACATCTTCCCATGGATGAAGCAATGCAAGTGCATGAAGCATCCTGCACAAAACCAGTTTCTGTAGACATGGTTACGGTGACATTGTACGATGTGTTGATTCTGTAGGATGCCATTACAGAGGCCTTCAAAAAATAAATATTTCCTGACTTAAAGTCCTTTAAGTTGCAAACATGCCCACTCTTGAAATATTGTTTCCCTTTTTTTAATGGTTTTGATGTGTGTAGGTCATCAATATCCTCTTCTCCCGAATCATTTCCAGGCTTGTCTACTAACTGCACACTTTCAATTATATAATGATGAATATGACCTTCATTGAAATATTGTGGCAAGTTTGTAGATGGGAAAACTTTCCAACCAACAACAGGGGGAATTTTTGGGTTGCTTGATGCATCATCTGAAGTTGATGCTTTAAGATCTGATGCCTTCAAATCCATCCATTTCCCAGCATCAACACTTACACTTATGTCTGTGTTTCCAGATGAAATGCAGTCTTTTACTCTACAAAGTAATGAAACTCTGATTTAAAATTCAGTTACTGAGTTATTCATATGTATTAATCATTTACTTAAGGCTAGTTTGTTTATTTTTAAGATATGAAATGGAATAAATTCAAATTCATTGATTTAAAAAAAAAGATATAACAGCTAATAACAAGGATTTTAAGCAGTGAATACAAGAAATAAATATAATGATAATGTAAACAAAGAAAGCTTGTTTATGTTACCTCTGCACTAGATCACACTTATTTCCAGATGTTTTAACTCCTCTGCAAAGTAGCCATCTTCTTAATTGTACAACAGAATGATTTTCAACCTCTGGATAAATTAATTTTGCACCAGGAACATCATCTTCTGTTAATTTGATTGCCTGAAACTTACTAGTACTCGCCATTGTTATGATCGTACAAGATAATGTTTGTCCGCATCATACGGGCATCTGAGATAAGGGCATAACCCAAAGCCTCTGCATCTCATTAGTGACGCAGGCGATAAGGGATTCTGAACCTATGCTATTGAGAAAATTATACGTGTCGTTAAAGAATATCGACATGTTAACGTAAATATGCTTATACTTAAAGTTTAAGTACATTTTTGGTATTTTCAATATGTCATAAATAATTCTTTAAACCTAATGTAAAACATTTTTGAAAAAAACGTTTAGGCACCCTATTAATTTAATTTATTCATTTCTCATTTTTATTTATTTAACCCTTATGTAGATTTTTTCAAAACTGTGGAATATAACTTAGTTTTTTTCTCTATGATCGACTACTACTGTAGTACAATTACATCGGGATCGAAGTCGGGCTCGAAAAGCAATTAATTTAAAAACAACACACCGCGCCGAAATTCAATTTTTTGGAGAGTTCCACGCAGCCATGTTGAACTTGATCATGATGTTGTACGGGGCGAAAGAGAGTGACACGAAAAGGAGAAGCATGATTAACTTTGGATGTAATTTCTGTTTTCACAGAAGATGAAGACATTTACGACCCTGTTTAGCGGTAGGAACAATGTACATTGTACAAAATTTTATCATGTGTCCTTGAATGAATAATTGCCTCTGCTACTGATAATGTTACTGTTCCTTAGTCTGGGCACTACACATAAAATGCCTGGCAGTAAAAGCGTTTGGGCAAGCGCTATT